>NW_017671918.1:179406-192875 GCF_001879085.1 Nicotiana attenuata | reverse complement strand
AACAAGGAATTGGGGTGCACTCAATCTCATTCAAGAGATTGATAGCCCCAATTAAAGGGTTAAACCTAGAGATAGTAATACCCGACTTGAGCCAATTTTGCTGGCACTGTTTGAACACCGAATTGGGCTTGAGAAAGCCAATTAGGGAAAAGTCACTCAAACTACTGAGAGGTATAGAGTGAGTAGTTACGTGCAATGGCTATATCATGATCTCAATTATAACAAATTTGCCCTAAGTTTTGGATCCCGTTAGATACTCACCTAGGAGTAAGTCACATCCCTAGTGCCTTTTTACCAATTAAGAAAACCCCATACAAAAATATCATACTTAGCTTATTTTCCTGCATCATTAGTATTAAAATAGAATAGTGAACAAATAAAGAATGATTAGAAGTGAAATCAAGAACATCGCACATTGCTAGATTAGATAGGAACCCAATTCCAAAACTTCCTTAGCTCTCTGTGGATTCGATCCCGACCTTTCGGGTAAAAGCTGCATCGACCGCTCTTGCCACTCTATAGTGGTGTAGGGTTGGCTCCGATCAGATATCCATTTTATCACTGCTGCAAAACTTCGAGACACACAGGAATGCCCTGATGAAGGTGCTAAGTGAAGCCCATGTACCCACCAACATCACTAGTAGGGAAATGGCCAACATGGTCGGGCGGGTATTGGAAAGCCACAAAATCACTTTTCATGGAGACAAGCTACCACCGGAAGGACTAAGTCACAACAGGGCACTGCATATCACAGTGCAATTTGAGGACAAATTCATCGCCGGGGTCTTGATAGATGGGGGTTTGAGTCTCAATATATGCCCACTGACTACTCTGATGAGGCTGGGTAAAGGCCTGCATGAGAAACGAGCAGGAAGAATTAATGTGAAGGCGTTTGATAGATCTTAGAGGGCCACAATCGGGGAAATCATCCTCAGCCTACAGATGGGACCAACCTGGTTTGATGTTGAGTTTCAAGTGCTGGATATATGTGGTACCTACAATTTGTTATTGGGACGACCCCGGATACATGCCGATAGGGCCATAGCACCTACTCTACATCTGGCTGTGAAGTTTAAATGGAACCATCAAGAGGTGATCATCCATGGAGACGGGAGTAATCCCATCTATACCAATCAGACTGTTCTAGTCATCGAGAACAGGAGGAAGCTGGGTGGAGAAACATACCACCGCATTGAGCGCGTCAATGCAATTGGAAAAGACAAATGGTGGAGCAACAAGATAGAAAGCATATTGCTATGGACAGGGTATGAGCCTGGCAAGGGTCTCGACAAGAATCTCCAAGGGATCACCAAACCAGTACAGCCGAAGCGTCATGGTACAACTTTTGGGCTTGGGTACGAATACACTTGGCAAGAGTAGTTGGATTGGTCGCTGCCATGGCGTGGTCCTTATTATCGGTGGAACAACCAGTACCACATTTGTACCAGACATTTCATCAAGCTGACATGATGTGGGGATCTGAAGAAGATGAAGCCTTAGCTGGCATAAGGAAGCTGTTTCAGGATAATGACGACATGGATTGCAATGCTATAGTTGATGAGGAGGAGGAGGAAGACCTTACTATTCAGACCGTGGAGAAAGGAGTTATTCTCAAGAGCTGGACTGTTGTACCATCCCGGGCCCGTCGAGTTCCTGGGTAGCCTGGCAATTAGCATCAATTATTTTTAAGCAGTTTTATGAGCATCTAAGACATTTTCAGTATTTTGTTTTGAACGTATTTTGTTTTGAAATAATTGCTCGAGTCATCGAGCCGTGCTTGTTTGACGTTTTCAAGATTTATTTAATGTATTGCTACTTTTAGTATTTATTATTATTCTTTCCATTTTCTCTCTACAGCATTATTATTACCTATCCCGATGAACCTATGACTGTGACATATAATGAGACAACGCAACATAAGGATAGTGATTCAGAGGGTCTGGAAGATGATACCTGAGGAAATTGTCAGAGAAATGGAAAACTTTGAAAACAAGCCTAAGTCTAATTTGGACAATACCGAGACAATTAACTTAGGTGATTCCTAAACACTCAAGGAAACACGTGTAAGCATTCACCTATCACCATCAGAGAAGGAAGAGTATGTCTGATTCCTAAAAGAGTATGAGGATATCTTTGCATGGTCCTACGATGATATGACCGGTTTGAGCACATCCATAGTGGCTCACAAGCTACCTACCGATCCCACCTGTAAAACAGAAACTCAGAAAATTCAAGCCAGATATGAGTTTGAAAATAAAAGAGGAAGTCACTAAGTAAATCAAAGCCAAGTTTCTCAGAATGGTTGAGTATCTGACTTGGGTTGCTAACATCGTGTCAGTCCCGAAGAAAGATGGGAAAGTCAGAGTATGTGTTGATTATCGGGATTTAAACAGAGTGAGTCCCAAAGACGATTTCCCATTGCCCAATATACACATACTATACTGATCGACAACTGTGCCAAGAATGAACTCCAATCTTTTATGGATTGCTTCGCGGGGTATCATCAGATCTGGATGGATGAAGAGGATGCCAAAAAGACAGCCTTTATCACACCATGGGGAATGTACTACTATAAAATGATGTTGTTTGGTTTGAAGAATGATGGAGCCACTTACATGAGAGCCATGACGACCATTTTCCACGACATGATACACAAGGAAATAGAGGTGTACACGGATGACGTCATCATCAAATCCAGAAGAAGCACGGATCATATAGCAGACTTGAGGAAATTCTTTGATTGGCTTCGAAGCTACAATCTGAAACTGAATCCTGCAAAGTGTGCCTTCGGAGTCCCTGCCGGAAAGTTGCTAGGAGAACAAGAAGGATGTGATGAGCTTTTTAGGACGTCTCAACTACATTAGTCATTTCATAGAACAATCTACCGTGATCTGCGAGCCAGTTTCCAAAATGCTGAAGAATGATGCTGCAACAAGCTGGACTAAAGAATTCCAGAAAGCCTTCGACAAAATCAAGGAGTATTTATCTAAACCACCTGTTCTGGTCCCACCGGAACCAGGGAGACCTTTTCTGCTTTGTTTGTCCATACTAGATGGGGCTTTTGNCATAGGTTCATTCTAGTGGCCATAGACTATTTCACAAAATGGGTTAAAGCCATATCTTACAAAGTTGTAACTCAGAAGGTCGTTGCAAATTTTGTTGGGGATCGCTTTGTTTGTCGATTCAGAGTACCAGAGTCAATCATCACCGACAATGCCGCCAATCTTAACAGTGATCTGATGAAGGCTATGTGTGACACCTTCACGATCAAGCATAATAATTCCACAGCATATAGGCTGCAAATGAATGGAGCTGTAAAATCCGCCAACAAGAACATCAAGAAGATATTGAGGAAAATGGTGGATAATTACAAACAATGGCACGAGAAGCTGTAGTATGCTTTGCTTGGATATCGTACAACAGTTCGCACATCAATTGGGGCAACTCCTTACTTATTGGTTTACGGTACTGAAGCGGTTATCCCTGCCGAAGTAGAAATCCGCTTTCTAAGAATCATACAAGAAGCTGAGCTCAGCGACGCAGAGTGGGTACAAAGCCGCTATGAACAACTGGCCCTCATTGATGGAAAAAGAATGAATGCATTATGTCACTTTCAACTCTACCAGAACAGAATGGCGAGAACTTTCAACAAAAAGCTCAGGCCAGGTAATTCACACTGGGGAAATTGGTGGTGAAACGGATCTTCCCACATCAGGATGAAGCCAGGGGGAAGTTTTAACCCAATTGGCAAGGTCCCTACAAGGTTCACCGAGTACTAATAGGAGGAGCACTCATACTTGCATAAATTGACGGAGAGATTTGTCCAAAACCTATCAACTCAGGCGCAATCAAGAGATACTATATTTAGGATTGTTTACATTTCTTCACTTGATGTAACTGAATTACGCTTGACCTGATTCCCATTTAAGAGGGGATACCTAGGCAGCTGATAGGTTACATGTACTTTGGTTATAAGTACTTTACTTTATGTTTTGATGATCTAACAAACTTACTATCCAGAACTAGATAAGGAACCTGCTACACATTTACAAGATCTCAAGTTCACAAGATTTCAGGTTGGGAGCGTGGAATATGATTCAACTCCTCAGATTGGAAGGAACAACTGAGGGACTAGGTACCTACCAGTTCCCGAGGAGACTGTACGAAGTTAACTCTGCAGCTGGAAAGTTACTGCCTGCACACGCTACTGTGCAGAACAGTGCTGCAGTCAACTTTCCAGAGAAGACTTCTTACCCACCTTGCTTGCATCATTAGAAGTGATGTCACACATGTATATATGCATTCATGGGAGGTAAAACAAAAAACTTGAACACTTAGAGAACTTACTCATGCTCACTCATGTGACTATTCAGCCAGCAAGTTTCAAGTACCTCAAGAACAAAGCAACTACGAACCAGTTCCCACATCGAGTTATTGTGTGTACTTAGTTGAGATGTAACTTTGTAATAGTTCTTCAAATTGTAATTCCTATCCAGCTTATTTAGAAACACTTTGTAGGAACATCTTTGTAACCCTTAAACTTGCGTGTTTAAGTATTGGCTAGAGTTAGTCAAGTTTTAAACTCTAATAGAGTTATTGCAAAGTGGCTTGTAATAGGTGTATTACAAGTTAGTGAGGGATTAAGAGTTTAATTCCTAGGTTGCATAGGTTGTAATCTGAAAGTTACTCAGTAGTGAAGTTGAAATCCTACAAGGGTAGGTCGTGGTTTTCAATCCTGTTGAGCTGGGAATTTTCCATGTAAAATTCCTCTTGTCTGTTAACTTCTGTTCTGTGCGTGTGTACTGTCAAACCTAATAGAGAACCTGGTTCTCTATAGAAGATGGTGGACCCATATGTTCTATCAGCAGCCCTGTGGGTTCGGTCACATCTTAATAAAATCTTCATTTTCCCCATGATCAGAAACTGGGGCAAGATTGCAAGATCGGCCAACTTCGTCATATGTGGAACAACCAAAGGTATTGCATTTAAACTGGGGCAGAATTTTNGCTGCTGGTGGCTGGGCTTGAGCTGGCTGAGTAGGGCTGGGAGGCTGCATTGGAGCCATTCCAGGTCTCTGAACTGTATTATTAACAGGCATAAATCCTCTAGGAGCTTGGGAAGGAGCTACAGCCTGAGGCATCTTTTGTCCAAAAGCTGGGCCAACTTGAGAAGGGTTAGGGCCATATGAAGGAGGCACATTAGGACCGGCAGGATAACCAGGATTAGCAGGTCCCTAAAATGAACATGCAATGAGAATCATAAGACAACACATCTATATTCGCCCAAACCACAATCTCCCCCTTAGATTGAAGCGAAAAATGGAAATCTTTAACATACGGGATACAACTGAGCTCCCAAGGTATGCGGCGGCTGCTGATATTGCTCCACATTTCTCAGCCGCAGGGGGATTTGATGGGATAAAGGAGGTCTTAGCATGCTGAGTAGCAACAGGTGGTGAAGGAATGTTACCCTGTAAACGCGAGAAAAATATATATTAGCAATCTAAGGACATCATCCTCACCGTCCGAAGACGACCTTCATGGTCCAAAGGGAATTCGCATCACGTTTAAATTCTCGCAGTAACCCATATATATTTGCATGCATCGTGTTTTAAGTTTTGCAGGTAATCCAGGAAGTAACCGTTCTTCAAACGGGAGCAATCTTCGCTCTGATTTACGTTCACAACGTTCGCATCCTTCAATTGTTTCAAACGTAACCGACCACCATTAATTGCATGCCTTTTACTCTATGACCGTTCAGATATCTGCTCTGTGATACATCCATAACTTTTAAATTCACATTCATGACCTCACATAAATTCATCTGATATTATCCGGCCCAAAAGAACCTTTCAAAAACATACGGTCATTCTCATAACAACTCCATCAGTTTCGTTCACCGTTGGATCCAGAACTACACACGACCTGATTCCTGTAATACCAGGGATATGTAGGCAACTCAGGAACCAGAATTTGCCCCCCATTTTCAAATCACATCATTCCTCATTCAATTCGGCCAAAATTAGTCATCATTTTCTTTACCCAACAACTCTTTCATCATTCCTTGGTAAAGATGGGCAGCTGTTGATACCCAATTTTGCCATCATATTTTCACAAATAGTATATATAGTTTCAAAGCATCATTTTGCATCATTATCTAGTTTAAAAATCTATACAAGCATTTTTCTACAATTTTCCATAATTTTTAGAGCTTTAAAATTAATTTTCTTGCATTTAAATTACATAGTAGTTATCCCTTTAAATTATTTGTGATGACTTAATCATCCCAGTTACAATTTTGCATCCCCATATATGTTTCATAATATTTTCACTTCATTTTGTATAATTATGTTTGTATTTTTAAGCTATTTGCACAATTTTGCAGTAATAGCCTCATATAGAAATGCTCTTTATTTATGATTATTTGTGTCAAAATAGAATTTTATATTTTTATAATACTAAGTTATTATTTTAATCATTTCAGTGTATAAATAATATTTTTTACTTATTTATCAAGTATTTTTATAAATTATTTTTGCGTATTTAAATAAAAGCCTAGCTTTGAACTAATTATGGACCAAATTGGCCCAATTTTCTTAGCCCAACTCCTGGCCCAAGACCAAACGATCCCTTTAGTTATAACCCGGTCGATAACCTATTTTATGACCCGCCCCGTTCGTTTTAAATCCTAGCCGTTGATCTCTTAAGATCAACGGCCCTCATTCACTCTCCCGTTTTAATTAACCTAACCCGCCCCAAAACCCAATCATTTCCTCTAAGACGCCGACTTTGAATCCTCTCTTCTCCTCTCCTCAGAAACCCTAGCCGCCCTCTCGAATTTCTCCAAATCCGTCTCAACCATGGGTTCTTCCATTATTTCCTTGCCTTTTGTGTGTTATCTCGTTATTTTTTACAAGACCATGGTATCATATAGTACTTTCCTAAACATGGCAAGTACTATCTCTCAGATTCTGGCTATTCAACTTCAATCACTTGAATCTGGATGATATTTCGTCCATATGCATCATGACCAGGCAATATGGGTCCGATTAACCAAGATTTCCGGCCAATCTCCGATTTTTATCAACTAGGGTTTACCTAATTTTTTCCCTAATCCGATTTTTATTGATTCGGCGTGTTACTACTTTCTTATTTATGTTTGACTTTACAGTGTTTCCTTGTTTACTTGTTCAATTTTTGTCACTATATAAATCCCTTCCCCCATTCCCCTTTAGGACACACCTTAATCGCTAGATTTTCACTGAAAGTTGGAGTTATCACTTTATTGTTCTCTTGTTCTACACCTTGGTTCTTGACCGACTGAAAGCCAAGGCCACTGAGATTCGATTATTCAACCTTTTCTTGGTGCGAGCATTGCCCGGGGTTCCTTTGAAGCCCTTGGGAACTTTGATGCATTAAGATTCTGGGTTCTTGTGGAACTTTGTTCTTTATTGTTGTTTGTTTAACTGGTAAGTCACTTGACTCTTACAATTTCATTTTTGTGTGTCTATGATTTGCGTATATTCTCACTTCTGAAATTCATGGCTTAATGTATTTTTGAGCTACTTTTGTATGCAACTCTGTTAGCTTTACACTCGTTTTAAGTCTCTTTAGCATTTAATTTCACCTAATGTTGCCAGTTTTGAAACATGCTTATGTCTAATTTGAATAATTTAGATTCTCTAAGTCCGTTTAGCCAATGTGTTTTGGGCTACTTCTGTGTGTGACCTTATCAGCTTTTACACTTGTTTGAACCTCATTAGTATTTAATTTTACTTAAAAGCTGTCAATTCTGTTATTTGAATGTGCTTCATCTGAATAATTTGGAACTTCTTTAGTTAATTAGTCTACTGGTCAATACCTAAAGGCTTGCGTTTGCTATTTGACTTGACTTTACTTTCCCACTCTATTCGATTCTCTATAATGATAGTCTTGCATATGTAATGTGTCTTAATCTGTGTTAGGACCTTTTCTATCTACTATGATCTGCTTCCCTGATAGTGTGCCTCACAGCATATCCCTGTTTTACTTAGTCTATATCCTTAGTAACTATTTGAAACCTTTAGAATAGCCATCTTAGTTTATGTTTCCCATACCATGTTTTTTGCTTCATGATACAAGTTAACATGGTTGTCTTATGATACTGGGATGTATACTTAGCATAATTTGGACCTTTTAGGTTTTAACTTGTTTGGTATTATGCACATGTGTATGATAATCTTTGTCAATCCTGCAAACTTGTTTCTCCCCTAACTCTTTCAGCATGATTTTGCCAATGTGTTGTTTTGCTAAGTGTTGAACTTGCCACTAAGTCTTGCTGAACCTGCTTCGTAGTCCTGTGACCTGCTTGATTAGTTGCTCTGTGTTCTCAACTTTGCTATGTCTTCTTTAAGCTATAAGTGTATTTCCTCAACTTTTGTCCCTTAACCATTGTCCACTCCCTCCCTCTCATTTGTTACCTATGCTATCCTGAACCTGCCATTCTTGGTCGGCTGAAGGCCAAGGACACCAAGACTCTTACTACCGACCTCCCTAGTGTGAGCACAGCTCGGGGTCCATTTGAGACTCTTGTGAACTCTGACACACTAGGATTTTGGGGTCTTTTAGCCACTCTCTCTACTATTGAGACCTGAATTATTCTTGACACTCAATTTTTTCTTCCTATTATCTACTGAATATGTAAATTGGTTGGTCAATCTATGGTTGTGTGATCGGGTTTGAGTTCTTCTATGGATTTTGGGTTGTGCTGATGAATATGGCTCCATGTTGGAAATCTAGGTATGCTACATGAGAGTTGTCGAAGGCCCAAGCAATGTTTCCTTTTGGGCCCGCTATGGGCTTACTGTCATTATTTGTTCAATGTTTGTAATTATATTCATTACTGGGCCTGTAATAACTTTGTAATGAACAATTGGGGTGTTAGTGAAATTTCGAAACGGGTATATTTAATATTTGCATGAAAGGGTAGAAAACGTACCTATAGGATTCAATGATTTACTTGCTATATATGCCATTCAATTTCTATGTGCACTGTAGAAATCATGTCATTAGGAGAAGCAGACACTCACATTGCTCGTCTACTAGCCAACATGAGTTCAAATGCTTTAATTATTCCTACTGTTACGTGTTACTAGAAAACTTGCCTATAGGAAACAAATACCACTAAACTTTGTTTCAATTCGCACAACTGCAGCATATCCACTAGAAATTATGCCTATAGGATTTTAATTATCCCATTTGCTATTGCATCACAATGATCACTAAGAAAACAAGTCGATAGGGGGCTAAGCATAATAAAATTGGTTCCAATCGCCAATTGTTAGATATCCAGCCTATAGGGTATTACTACTCGCCTTAAAAATGTTAATGTTGAACTTCTCAAACATTGTTTACTGCTTATTTATGCCGCTGCCAGAAAGCATGAATAATTCTGGGCTTTTCTCCAATAGATTTCACTGTCCTTTACTGCGTAAATCACTTAGTCACAACATCTATAGGTTTAATAACTGAAAATCTGTAATCTCAATAATCATCGTGTAACAACTGTACAATCTTGCCTATAAGCAGCGCCTTGCATCTGAAACTGCCTGTATGTTTTAATTCAAAGTCACATAGAAATCATGTCTATAGGACTTAAGGTTCTTAATTCTGAAACTGCCTAACACGAAAACCTGTTTCGCGTGCATTTGTTGCTTAAGTGTGGAGGCTGACTTGAGCCTTTAACCGCATATATTTGAAGTCCAATGTGTTTTTGTATGTTGCCTAGTTTTAACATTTTTGAGCAGCCTAGGTAAGGTCTAGAACTTCCCAAATAAAGGTCCAATTAGGGGTGGGCATAATATTGGCCGAACCGAAAAAACCGACCGAACCGTGAATATTGATTTTTCGGTTTCGGTTTAATCGGTTATTCGGTCGGTGCGCGGTTTTTAAATTATTAAATTTTAATTTTCCGTTACGGTTTTGGTGTTTCGGTTTTCGGTTAAACCGAAAAATCAAAATTTTGGGTATGAGTCCAAAACTTATTACCCATCTGAAGCCCAATATCCATCTGGATTCTGAAGCCCACCAATTTACCCAAACCCATCTGACACACACTCTGTATTATAAACTAAAAACATATGCTTTTCACGTTAATCGAGCCGTAATTTTTGTTTATTTTTAGTAAGTTCTCCAACGTCGATAAAGTAATTATTATTACAACCAAAATAAGGATCTATTCTAAGTTACTAATAGAACTTTTGTAGTTCTTAGATATATAATCTATGTTTTAACCTAACCAATTTCCATAAACCCTTTTTCGTTTTCAAACTTTTCACTGCGAACCGATTAGGAGGATCTGTTTTTCGTTAAGGTATGAGAACAGGAAAATGTTCAAATAGACTTTCTTTTAATACAAAAGTCACTCATTTTTTCTTTTTCTGGGTCTTCTCATTCTCTTCTTTATCTTTTCCATGGAAAAAGGCTAAAATCATGGCAAAAAAATTTAGTAGTGCGTTCGCTGGGAAAGATCATTTCTAAGAAGTTGTAAACTACTATACTTAAAGTTTTCTATTTCCAGACTACTTTCTAGTCAGTTTCTATTAACCAAACGCTATTAAACTATTTATGTGCCCTTGTGTTCAACATAGCACTAATGAGGAGTTTGCATCTTGGGGGAAGAGTGAAGACAACTCGACGCACACTCTGTATTATAAAAGTCCTGAACCATTAATAACCGAAAAGCTAAACCGAAAATAACCGAACCGAACCTTGAAAAAACCGCACCGAACCGTAAATACTTTGGTTTGATTTGGTCATTAATGTTAGAAAATCGAAAATCGATAAACCGAACCATACTTTCATAATAACCGACCGAATCGACCGACGCTCACCCCTAGGTCCAATGCTTCCTGGACCGTAGGCATGGGACAGATAGTGCACACATAGACACGACTTAGAATTGAATATGAGTGCTTCTAGGTAAACAACTTTAACATAGTAATCGGGTAGCAGGAGATGATAGTCTGTGCCCGTTGAATAATATGAGTAATTCCCTACCTCAATGGAGTTGCGAAAGATTATTTATGTTGCACGGGGTGATCCTTTAGGCTAAAAAACTTAGGATCCCCTCCTTTATATGTTGTTGTTGGATATAAATAGTTGTATCCCTATATTCGTACTAAGATTTGTACTAATCGAGTTATAATGAAATTCTTTGACCTTTATATTCCCTTTGGTTATTTGATCACTAAGCCTAATTGTAATCCACATAGTCTTAAGTTCGGTCGGGACCCACAGTTGTGGACCTCGAATAGTGCCTAACACCTTCTCTTTGAGGTAATTTGAGCCCTTACCCGATCTTTGGTGGCGTTGACTAGTCAAACAGAGTCATTTGCGAATAGGTGCCCTAACGCACCTTAAAAACCGTTAGGTGGTGACTCTTCTCTTTTAATACCCATTTAAAAAAGTTGTCACGACGTCTAAGCCCGCTTTCGCGAGAAAATGGGGCGCGACATGTACGCCCACACGCCCGTCACCTAGCATGCGCGTCACCTCAACATCAATCACATAACACGTAATCCGAGATTTCATACCCTCACCACAAAGTTTAGAAGTGTTACTTACCTCGAACAAGCGAAATCCAATAACGAGCAAGCCAGACGATGCTCCAAAATGCCATCACGCGCGTACAGACTTCTAAACAGTACGAAACTAGCCAAAAGCAACTCAAATACATCAAATAATGCAAAGGAACAAACTGAATGGATAAAGGTGGAATCTTTAATCAAAAGCCCAAAATCAACCCAAAAGTCAAACCCGGGCCCGCACCTCGGAACCCGACAAAACTCACAAAATCCGACCATCCATTCAATTACGAGTCCAACCATACTAGTTTCACTCAAATCCAACTTCGAATCGATGTTCGAAACTCAAGAATTTGCTCTATGAAACTTTAGTCAAAAACCCCCAATTTTCTCTTTTGAAATCATCAACCAATTGCCAAAAACGAGGATAGATTCATGAAATATAACCAATACCGAGTAGAGAACACTTACCCCAATCCTCGTGATGAAAATCACCTCAAAAATCGCTTTAATCCGAGCTCTATAGCTCCAAATATCCAAAAATGATCGAAACCTCCGAAATAGAATACTTTATAACCACCGGACGAATCAATGAAATGAAATGGGCGTAAAAGAAATTGGTAGGTAAAATTATAGTATTTTTACCATGGGTTGATCCAAAAAAATGGGATGGGTATTTTCGGCGGGTTATAATTGATATGGACTATATAGCCATGTATTCCAATCAAATCGTGACAACACATTAAAAGATGGGACCACTGATGGTTCCATTAGTCGCGGGGGTAATTTCAGACCATGAGATAACGTTAAATGTATTTTCATACCAATAGGTAGACGGAACACGATAGTAAACCATTTAAAATACTATAGAGATATATTTAACCATTTTTCGTTTAATTAAGATCTCGTTTGGACATAAGAAATTTTCCCTTTTTTTCGAAGTCAGCGTTCGTTCATAAAATTTCCAATTTTCACTGAAAGATGCATTTTTGAATTTTTGAAAATTGGAAAAACTCCAAAAAGCTGGTTTTCAAAATTTTCATTCAGATCACTCACAAAACTTCAAAAACAACCCAAAATTATATTCATGTCTAAATACAACTCTAATTTTCAAATACCATTTTTACTTGAAATTTTTTTTCACTTTTCTTGGAATTTTACAATTCTTATGTCCAAACGACCACTAATTATACGATCCCTCCGTTGAAAAAGATTAGTACTATTTTTTATTAGATCGTTTCAAAATTTATATATTATTAAAAGGAAGTTTGGCATAGGATTGTGACAAGTGGTAGAATAAGAAAATGACACATGTTAGTTTTTATTATATTATTAAAAGGAGAGGAAAAAGCCCTCTCCTTAAGCCAAGTGGTAGCCTAAAAAAATGCCACATGGCATAATTGGCTACTAATTAGTTATTTAGTTTATAATTAGTTATTGGTTACTTATTTTTGAAATAAAATACATATAAAAAACAGAAATAATAAAATACAATAGAAAACTGCCATATATATTAATTGGTTACTTTATTTGGATTAATAAATATAGATATCTTATAATTAAATATAATTTAAAAACAAAAAATCAATATATAAAAATAACTACCCATTTAAATTTCGTGGGAGTGGTTTCAAGTTTGAGTTTTTAAATTATTTTAAAATAAAAAGCAAAAAATAAAAATACCAATAAAAAACGAAAAAAGAGAAGAAAAACTACCCATTCAAATCGGGGAGTAGTTTCAAGTTGGAGTTTTAAAATTAAAAACGAAATTAAAAAAAATAATGAATTACCAATTCAAATTGGGGAGTAGTTTCAAATTGGAGTTTTAGAATTATTTTGAAATAAGAAAACGAAAAATCTATTTTTATATAATATACATATCAAAAAACGAAAATAAAAAAATAAA
>NW_017671918.1:68202-179076 GCF_001879085.1 Nicotiana attenuata | reverse complement strand
AACAAAAAATCTATTTATATATATAATATAATATAATATAATATAATAAAATATAATATAATATAATATAATATAATATAATATATGTATAATATATAATATATATAATAGGAGAGTCAAAGAAATCTATATCTATATATATATAATAGGAGAGGCAAAGAAATGTTATAATGACAAGTGTCATAATTTCTATTAACAATATAATTATACTAAATATTGGATAATATAATAAACAAAAATATATAACGAAAAAATTATTTGATGACTATATAAGTCCCTTTAATTTAATGAAGATTTTATTTATTAAAATTTAGACATTATCTATTCTATTTATATAAAATAAGATAATCAAATAATTGTGATAATTTCAAATGTAACATCGAAAAATTAACAAAGTGATAAATATTTTTTTAATATTGACCGCGCATCGCGCGGGTACGACTACTAGTAATTTTTACTAGGAAGCATATTTTACATCTTCAGAATTTATGCAATCATAGTATGTAAGATCACATAGTTCACAGGTCTTTTTTTCTTTATTAAAATTTATACAAAATCGAAAATCTTTTTTAAAACTGAGGACTACGAAGAATGCCTAGGATGGAGTCGAATAAATTTTTTGCCCATGTTGCAATCCTTAGACAACAACAATAACGACGTTATTAAAATCAACCGTTTTAAGTAACCTCGGCCTAGCAAACACACATCACCCCTGGCCCTGCTGCTTCATTTTCTCACACGTACACCACTGTCATGCAAAAACAGCAACGTGTCACCAGCCAAATATTCTCTCCTACCGCCATTGCTAGAGCTCCATTTATTAAGAGCTTAATTTCAGCCTACATCTTTCACCTATAGTTACTTTCAGTATTTCCTTCATTCCTCAATACTTTGTTCACCCCACCAAAATGCAGAGCCAAGCAGAAAGGAAACATGACTATGTCAAGGGAGTAGTAACAAATCAAGAAGAAATAGAACAAAAGCACGAGAAGAGTACTACTGATCAACAGCAGAATGAGATTCCACTAATGGCGCTGAACCACGTGTCGAGACTTTGCAAGAATGTGAAAGAATCAGTAGATTTCTACACTAAAGTTCTTGGGTTTGTATTGATTGAGAGGCCGCAAGCTTTTGATTTTAATGGAGCTTGGTTGTTTAACTATGGCGTTGGGATTCATCTGGTTCAGGCTAAGGATGAAGATAAATTGCCTAATGATAATGATACCCTCGACCCTATGGACAACCATATTTCTTTTCAGGTTTCATGACCCTCTTTCTGTTTCAAGATTTTCATTCCCTTCGTGGTTATTTTTGGTAGTCACTACTTTGTTTATAGTGTCACTTTTTGGCAATATATATATCTTAAGTTAGGGTGTGCTTTATTCCTCGTTCCCAAAATACATTTTCGATTTGGAGACTCTTCTTTACTTTGTGATTTTTTATATGGTTTTTTGAATATTTAAAGTTATTAATTACTATGACTTATTAGTCTTTATATGTAGCTTTTAAATATTTAAATTTTACTTTATAGTAAAACTTGAAGATTCTACATTTGTATTTACAGTCAATTCAAAATCGAAATGTATCATTCTGTTTGAGTGAGATGGGAGATTTTACGTTTGAATTCACTTTCAATTCGGAATCAAACTGTATCATTCTTTCTTGAGTGAGACAGAGGGAGTAACAAAAAGCCATCTTTTGATCATATACATAACATGTACTTTTTAATTGTAAAATCTTTAGAAGTGCTTATCATTTCTGTTCCATCCTCTGAGGAGTTTATGCCCCGACTTTATATTATACTAGTAGTAGGAAGCCCACATTTTGTACCAAACATTGTCGATGTATATTGGTCTGCAATACAATTTGGGCACTTAAATTGGAATGAAGGAAAAAAATGCACAAGAATGTAATATTCGTTCATTAGTATTTCCACTTGTTCACAATAAGTGATCATTTTACCTTTGGCATGCCCACTAAGAACAAAATACGAATTTCTGAAGGAAAAAGATGTATTTACTAGATTAATTTTAATTAATTGCTACCTTTGGAATATATAAATAAGGGCAAACTTTGAAAATATAAAATTAATTTATTATGTAAATTGACGGTTATTTTGGACCAAAATAAAAAGGTAAAATTGTCCCTCATTCTGACCAGATGGTCCAGAGGGAGTACTAAGTTGTGGTTTTATGCGGTGGTTTTATGCGCAGAGCGAAGACATGGAGGGTATGGTGGAAAGGCTGAAGCAATTGAACATAAAGTATTTAAAGAGAACGGTAGGAGAGGAAGAAGGGACAGCTATTGATCAACTCTTCTTTAAGGACCCAGATGGACACATGATTGAGATATGCAATTGTGAGAACGTGAAGCTTGTCCCTCAACGTTCCATTGGCCGCATCAAGCTTCCTTTTGATCGTCACATCCCTCCTGTTGAGTTGGGAAAAGATGATGCTAATGCTGCCAAAGCTTAAAAGGGATATGCGATTGTCGTCTTTTTTTTATTATGTTGTAGCTTCTAATTAGATTATTCAAGATTTGAGCAAGTCATCTGAACTTTTGATCTCTTCACGAAGTATTTGCCTGGAATTGTCGTAGAAGTCTCGATTTGGTTCGTATCGTCTTTAATCTATTGCTTCTCTTAGACGTGGTTGCTATGGCTGTTCGACCAAAAATATAAATTTTGGTTCCAATTATTAAATTTATATGGACAATGGTTAATCCCAGTTATTCTTAGACGTGGTTGCTATGGCTGTTTGACCAAAAGTATATATGGTTCAAATAATTACATTTATATGGATAAAGGTTGATGCCAGTTAATAATAATATCATTAGATCTTAATGCATGTTAGAAAAAGTAACTGTTAAGCATTTCTGCGGATGGCACTAGCACCACGTGATAGATGCTTACCAATATCAAGATCATTGGTGTAGCATATAATATTCAATGAATAATAATAAATGGTATTTAAGTAGATAAGGGGAATGATTCAATCAATAAATGGTGGAATAAAGAATTTTTTGGAATGTGTCCCATATAAATAGAAAACGGAACAGTGATAAGACGTGACATCTTTGTAATAGTACAAAAAAGAGAATACCTACTAGAAAATTCTTTTTAAACATTCTATCTTGAAAACTAGTCGTTATAGCTCCCTCGTCGGTACTCGGCCTCGTTCCTCGTTGATGCCTTGACTACGGCTGACTCCTCACTAAAGGTTGTTCGGCTTCTTGGGCTATTCTAATAAATGACAACTTGAGGACTCCTCCCGTAATACCATCTTAATATGAATATTCTAAGGGTGGATTTTGACCCATACAGTTAGTCCCTCCACTTATTGAGGCCGGCGTCAAGCGGACTTGATGACCGAATTTTGTTTATTGCGATCGAAACGATTGGGCGAGTTGAGCGGGTTGTGATGAGTGAGGCGAGATGGCAACGTGGACCTTCGTGAGCCGCGAATTTTGAACACTCCATCTCACGGTTGGTTAATTGGAATTGTGCCGTCCATCAATCAAGATGACGTCATGCGTCATCATTATGCATATTCCAATGGGTTACTTTGTTTTGTGTTCGACTCTTGATTGGACTTGCTGCTTCGAATTCGGTGCCAGGTAATAATGAGCTGATTTTTTGTTTGGATGCATGAGTCCTTATTAATAGGGGGGTGAGGGTGTAATTTCAAAGTTTACAGATTTTCTGTATCGAAACCCCCATATCCCCTTCTTTCTCTCCCATTGTTGTGCAACTTTTCCCTCTATTCCAGCGATTCTCGTCGTTTTTAACCCTCGTTGTTTGGTGCCTCTCTTTCTCGTTAAAATTTGTCTAACGTACCTTCCGAGTCTAGTAAGGGGAGCGACGCGGTGCCCACTAGCGATGGTGCTCCCCTCCCTCATGCGGAGAATGTTTCCGCGGCCGCCGAGGACGGAAGCTTCCCAACGGTGAGGAGATACTTCCTCGTAACCCCGATACCATATCTGATTTCTCGAAATTGCCTGAAGCGGACCCCGGAACCTTTAAACCAGCAATCGGAGGCCGATTTGATAGAGCAGAAGGCTAAGTATGGCCTCCCCAACCACATTAAGTTGATCCCTGTCGGGTGCGGTGCAGGTTCACCGCCCTGGGTATCGCCTTCTACGTCGACTACACTCTTCCTCTCCTTTCGCTGGCGAAGGAGTTTGTCACTATTATGGCATCTTCCCGGCTCAGCTCGCGTCGTACGTTTACAAACTCATGAGGATGCTCATCAAATTTGCGAAGCTGGCGGGGTCGAACTCACACTTCGTTATTTGACGCACCTGTTCGCCCCAACTTTTATAGAGGGCACTGTTGAATCTCCGCCACTAAGGAGGTAAGTGCTTGGTGGTAAAAATGGATGATAAGGCTAACCGCCATTTCTTGCTCAACTTCTTCTTTGTCAGAACTAAGGCCGTGGTGGCCAACGCTGATGGTTCTAACCTTCTGCCCTTTTCGCGCAGCTACACGCTCACCTCCTCCTTTGGTTGATGATATTTATGATTGGGTGGGTCGGCTTCTTCCTCATATCGTGGGAATACGTGAGTGGCCGTGCTACTTCAAAAGGTTTGGCCCTTATCTCCCCTCGACTAGTAAGCCATTTTTATTGTCTGCTTTTTAGTTGCTTCCCTTTTTGGGTTCATTTTGGTTGACTTTCTTTTTCCTTTTTATTTTTCTTAATTTCAGCTACGGGGTCCTCGAAAAAGTAGAAAAGCTCCCACCCCCACGTTCTGAAAGAGGAAGAACGCAAAGGCCTCGGCTTCTGCCCCCTCCTCGACTGTGTCCTCTTCGGCTCGTGCCCCGATTTCGTCTTCGACCGTTGGTGCCACCGCTCGTGCCTCGGTCCCTCCTATTGGTGCGTCTTGTGCCGCTGCTTCTTCGACCTCTTCACTATATCGTCTTATAGATGAAGATGAGGAGGAGCCGGCACTTGGCAAGGAAGATTTGTTGCCTCGCAAGAGGAGGTCTGTGGATACTGGTGATGGGGTCGCCAGGGTCGTCGACATAACGGAAGGTGATTTTACGCTGCGCGAGACGGCGACCATTGTCATCGGATACGAGGTTGAGCCGGTGTCTGAAATTCTGAGGTTGGCGGAGGCCGACATAGGTACGTCTCTTCCTTCTGTGATGACGGAGGCTGGGGGGCCAACTACTGGAGTTCTCGACACTTTGCGGCAAGAGGAACCACTTCGCGACCAGCTGATGATACTTCCTTACCGGCCGATGAGGCATGCAAAGGCGTTGCTGAAGAAGGCTATGAGATGGGTTCGGACATTGACGCTGGAGATCTAAAGATGATGGAGGAAGGGTTTACCCAACTTAAGGTAAGGTTGGAGGGGTCTACAAAGACCATTGTGATCCCTATGGATCGTAATTTGCTGAAGAATAAGGAGAAAGTGGTTCCCAAACTCGTCCCCCTTTGTTCCGAGATAGCGGGTAAGACCCTTAAAGAGTTGGATGACGATACTCTGTCGAGGAGCATCACTGGTCTTGCCCTTAGAGTCAGTGTTCAACATTCTGTTCTTTTTTTGTTTTTGCCTTTGTTTTTTGGGGCGTTTTCGTTCCTAACTCACTTCTTTTCTTTTTCTCACCGTAGATGGTGATTTTGGAGATTGAGAGTGCCCGAAGGGCGGAGAGGCATAGGGAAATTTTTATAAGGTTGAAAAATAAGTACCTTGAGTATCGACGCAAGTACCGGGTATTTCGCTAGCGACTCGAGGATGGTAGCGACATGCAGGCCCTTCGGGACGAGTTGTAGAAGAAATATTATGAGCTGGTGAAGTCCATTGAGAAATTCAGCGTCCTCGAGGGACATTGAGGAGCAAGGAAGAGGAGCTTGAAGTCATCAAGGGCGTGGAGTCCTAATGTAGTGACCTTCAAGCGCAACTGGTTGAGCTGCGTGGGCAATGGGAAGAATGTCGTCTTCAGCTAGCGGGCCTTAGTGGTGAAGTTCTTGAGAAACAGACCAGGCTTGAAAAGATGGAATCTTTTCGTTTGGACGCTCAGAGGAAGTTGGAGATGCTTGAGCTAGCGACATTACCCTTCAGACCAAGCGGGAGAACGACCATTCCATGACGAAAGATAAGGAGGACCGACTAGAGGGGAGGGTCGGAGAGCTGGAGAAGGATAACGTTCTCCTTTGGAAGCTGAGAAGGCTAAATTGCTTGCACATCCATCTTATTCTCATACTTCGGAATTCCCAACGTTCCTCGGGCATTATATGATGAATGGATTCACGCCGAAGCTCAATTGGATGTATAATTGCATAAGGCGAGATCCATTTCCTAGGTTGCGCTTGAGGATGTTCGTGTTAAAGCCCGTGAAGCTCGAGTCACTTGCGAGCCCCCTACTCCTGAGGGCGATGAGGGGGATAATGAAGGCGTAGATCGGCTTGAAGAGGATGCTTGGTACGACACCGCTTACCCTGAGGGCGTGGACGGCGTAAATTTGGGTGGCCTAGGTGTTGATACCCAATTTCGTCCTCATATTTTTATAAATGTCATATATGCTTTTAAAAATATCATTCTTGGATCTTCACCAATTTACAAGGGTTATACAAGTATTTCCTATAAATTTTCATAATTTTAAAGCTTTAAAATTGATTTTCTTGCATTTAAATTATTTTGTGATGACTTAATTATCCAAATTTATTATTTTCATCCACATATATGTTTCATAATATGTTACTTTATTTTATATAATTATATTTGTATTTTTAAGCTATTTACACAATTTTGTAATAATATTATATATTCTATACATAATTGTATTTATTATTATNACTCCCACATGATGAAAAAAAGTAAAAGGTCCCGAGACGAAAATGATCCAATTTGACCACTGTACATTGCTAACATGAGAAAATGGAATAATCGAGAATCTCGAGTAACTGGCCAAGCCGCTAAAGTAGCTAAAGTAGTGATAAATCCTGTTAATAAAATGGGTCCTATAGAAAGTCCATCTATTACTCAATCCATTAGCCCACACACAAAGCTAGCCCAATAACCCCAAAGCCCAAACCAAACAACCCTCTCTTAAAAATATGTCGCGACCCACTTCAAATGACCCACCTCGCCTATTCTTCAATCTAGACTGTTGGTCTCTTAAGATCAACGGTCCATAAAACCCCCACCTTTTTAATTACACTTGCCCAAACCTTAGCCCCATTCTTCTGAGACGTCCGCCCTTGAATCCTCTCTACTCTCTTCTTCTCTGGAAAAAAAACCTAGCCGCCATATCTCCAAATCCTTTTCAAATCCGGCCCCAAAATGGAATCAATCCACGATTCCCTTACCTTATATGTTCTGTCATTTTGTTACTTACACGATTTTGGTATCACCTAGTACTTGCCTATTTTTGGCAAGTACCAGAACCTGATTTATGTACAAACGTCTTCAATCTTCAAGATCTAGGCGGCATTCCATCCGTATACATTCATGGCAAGGTGATATGAGGCCGATTCACCAAGATCTTTGGTCGATTCATTAATTTCTGTCGAACTGGGGTTTGAAATTCTAATTTTTCCTTTGCCAGTTCCATTACTGAGTGCATGTGATATTTTCCTTCCTTATTTGCGTTTGATTAATTGTTTTCCATGTTTGCTTGTTCGATTTCTACCACTATATAACCCCTCCCCAATTTCCCCTTTAGACAGACTTTAAGCACTGGAAAATTACTACTTCTCTCTTATTCTTACTCATCTTATACTACTTGGAGGCTCAATTTCTTGGCCGGCTGAAATTCAAGGTCACCAGAACTCGATTATCGAACCTTTCTCAGTGTGAGCACTACCCGAAGTTCATTTGAAACCCTTGGGAACTCTGACGCACTGAGATTCCTGGGTTCTACTGTTCGTTTTTCTATTGACATTGGAGTATTGCTGAAATTATTCCTCGTATTTACTTGTTCATTAATCTGTAACTAGGGGTGTTCATGGTTTGGTTTGGATCGGTTTTTCCCTAAAAAGCAACCAAACCAAGTAAGTCGGTTTTTCAAATATTAGAACCAAACCAAACCAATTAAGTTGGTTTTTCTCGATTCGGTTTATGTCGGTTTTTCGGTTTTTTCCGTTATTTGTCGGGTTTTTCTTAAATATAATACATACACTACCAAACACATATTCCGGCGACCACATTTTCAATGTAACACTATCAAATCAATTGCCCTTTGAGAAATCTATTATTTACCAAGATATATTGATGATAATTGAATCAAATAGTGATGAATAATTTAAGGACTCAATTAAAAATATGTTATTTTTAACACGAAATGGATTCTTACACTAAACAAAAGAAAACTACCAATCAAACTAGAATGTAAAGGTAAAGAACTATATTAAAAGTGCAAACTATTAACATTTACCATGAATTTTTTGAAACTTTGTATTACAATATACATATTTATAGGTGTAATAATAAATTTGAAATAGCTACTCCTATAGTCGGTTTGGTTCGGTTTTTTTCTGATTAAAACCAAAACCAAACCAAATTTGATCGGTTTTTAAAATTCAAAACCAAAACCAAACCAAACCAAAAAAGTATCGGTTTTTTTGGTCGGTTTGGTTTGGTTTTCGATTTGGTTCGATTTTTCGGTTTTTTATGAACACCCCTATCTGTAACTGGTAAGTGCCTATGACCTTTGCAATTTCATTCTCTTTTCGTTTGAGTTCCTGTCCTGCATATCTACATCTCTGAGATTTTTATGAATCAACATGCTATTGTATGCTCTGATGCTCTTGAGGCTCTATGCCTTCTGTAATCGAATTTGTCTATTTGTTGCCTGGATTTTGTTTTCTTGAGCTTGATTGCTTTAATGTGTGTGTTTGCATGCTTATTATTGTTGCTTATTCTGAGTTTAGCATCTTACTTTGATCTGTACTTTTGTGATGAGTCGAGTTATGCCCAGAACCTATTCTAATTCTTGTTAAGTCATTCATGTGCAACTTAATATTTCTCTAGAATTAACTCTTGATCATGTTACTAACCAAAACCTGCTTCCCCTGCTACTTATTACTAACCAAAACCTGCTTCCCCTGCTACTTGTAAACTAATGCATGTTCCCTGCCTTGTCTTGTACCTTTGCGATAAATCAATGCATGTGTTTCATGCCTTGTTAAGTCATTCCTGCCTGACCTGCTAAGTTCCTGATGTTGTACTAATTAGCTAAAGGCTGCTTCCATGCCATTTAAGTTCTAATGTATGCTTGGACTTATGCAATCCTGTAATATTCAGTACTGTTTGAGACCTTAGGGTAAACCTCATAACTAGTCTATCCTCTCATATATGGCCAACTAGTATCAGGTTCAATACTAGCTTATCTTGCTTATGAAATTTGACATGTCCTTTATATTGTGAACAATTTTCCAGCATGCTAAAGTTTTCCCCCTGTTCCATTAAGCAGTTGCTTGATCATGAGTTTATTCTGTTACGTTGTTCCTTTCATTGGGCTTTTCCTGATGGATACTTTCATGTGATAGTTGTGCTTTGTTTGTTTCTTGTCTGATTCTGCTAGACCTTCATCTAAGTTTCCCTAGGTCGATTCTGAATCATACTTTATTTTGTAACTCTTGGGAATGGTTTACTATCCTATGATGGTCAATCATGTCACTCTCAAACTTGCTTGCTAGAATTATAAGCATAAACTTGCCTTTTATGTGCCTTGTGTGCCTTTCAATCTAGCCTGATCCTGTTTATATGTCTTGGTTAGAGTTGTTGTTAGCTACAACTCTTAGAATTTAGTGTTTAAGTGGTTTGGTTAATTCTATGAGTATTCTGTCACATGTATGGCTGATTCTGGCATGGTTTGGGTAAGTAAGGTTATTCGTCAGGCCTAGTGTTGGGCCTACATGCTGGGTTTGAGCAAGAAACTCATATTGCTATGGTAAGCGGTGTGTGAGTTCGATGTTGTACGAAGATTAAGACCATTGAAGGCCTGGGACATCCCTGGGTTCTTCTGCATTGGACCTGTGTTTGTTCTATTGGGCTTGTAGTTGTTTCATCATGTAACTAGTCATATTTAGGTTTATGCTATGTCATTTGGGCCTGTAATAATTTGTAATAACGAATAATGGGGATATTAATGAAAAGGGACTGGAGAATTCTAATATTAGCATGAAAGGGTAGAAAACATATCCATAGGGTTTACATGCCTTATGTGCTACTTCGTTTAACTTGCTTTATTTCTGCGTGTTAATAGAAATCATGGCTATGGGAATCATGCACGCCTCACTTGCACATTGTTCAAATACGTTAGTTCAAGTATTTATCATACTCGATTCTATGTTACTATTGTGCATTTAGACAACATGCCTATAGGATGTATAACATATGCTTTTTTGTCAACCTAGATACCATGCCTATAGGACTTCAAATAATCAATTGGTCAATTGCTTCTATTACTTTTTAGTGTGCTGCCCATCTAGATATCATGACTATAGGCACTAATCTTTTAATTAACTACTCCTGTTGTTTTCATTACACTGCCTCGCCTAGATGACATGCCTATAAGCGTAAAGTGTTATAAAATCTAGACTAAGTGCCAATTGTTAGAAATCCTTCTTATAGGATGTTGTCACTCGCTTAGAAAATTGTTTATGACATCAACGTTGTTAATACTGGACTCTCAAAGTTATTTCACTGCTTAATCATGCAAATATTAGGAATCATGCGTATAGGACAATGTCACCTGCCTAAGACGCATATTTATAAAATCAGCGCTAATAAGTCTAAGTTTGCAAACAGTTTACTGCCTCCTCGCCTAAGCTATTTAGAACAATAACGTTGCATATACGATGCTGTAATTCAGAATCACCTAGAAACCATGCCTATAGGACTCTAAGTCTTAATTCTGAAATCATCTACTGCTTATTCTACTACGTGCATTTGTTGACTATGTGTGGAGGCTAACTTGGGCCTTTTAATTATCTTCACGTGAAGTCCTATCTGTTTTTAATGGCTTCTAGCTTTCTCCTTTTCAGAAACCTAAGTTGAGTTTACAACCACCTTATAGTAGGTCCAAAGCCTCCTGGACCATAGGTGTGGGACGGATAATGCACGCATAGGATACGGTTTAGAATTGAATTATAGCGCCTTTAAGTAACAACTTAATTTGGTAGCAGGAGATGATAGTCTGTGCCCGCTGAATAATATGAGCAACCTTTACCTTAAGGAAGTTGCGAAGTATTATTTATGTTGCATGGGGTGATCCTTTAGGCTAAAAAACTCAGGACCCCTCTCCCTTTCTTTATATGCTTGTTATTTATACTTAGTCATTTAATATAGACCAATGCAGTTGTGCACTTATAATTTTTAAGATTTGTACCGACTATTTATTCCTATGTGTTATAATGGAAGTCTTCAATTTTTTACATTTTTCTTTACTTATTTGATCACCTAGCTTAATTACATAATCCACATAGTTTAAAATTCGGTCGGGACCCACAATTGTGGACCTCAAAAAGTGCCTAACACCTTCTCTTTAAGGTAATTTGAGCCCTTACCTGATCTTTGGTGACACGGACTAGTCAAACAGAGTTATTTGCAAATAGGTGCCCTAACGCACCTTAAAAATCGTTAGATGGCGAGTCTCTCTTTTAATACCTCCTTTAAAAGAGTTGTCACACGTCAAAATCCGCTTTCGCGAGAAAATAGGGCGCGACACCAGGTGGCGAGGGCAGCGGTGGCCAAGGCAGTGAAGGTGCAGAAGGTCATGATGGTGGCGATCAGTAGTTTTTCTTCTTCTCTCTTTTTTCTGTAAACTTTTGTGCATTTTTGGCGGCGTCTTCACAAGCCTTTGTAAAGAATGTTTTAAGTATGAAACGCCAAATTTGTTTTCCACATCTGCTTCTTTTCCTATGGTTTGTTTTCTGTACTTGTATGTTTTTTGCTTTTGTTGCTTGGCTGCCTTGGCTCTTTCTTTGTGCGTCTAAACATGGCTGAGGTCGTCGACTTACTTGATTATGATTTTCGTTAAATTGCGGCCGAGGTTTGGTAGGTGTTTGTTCGAGCGAGGTCGAACATAACCTTTTGTTGAAATTGAGGCTGAAGGCCGATATGTGTTAGTTTGAACAAGGTCGAACATAGACTGAATTTAGTTATGGTCGAGGGCTGGTGGATGTTAGTTCGAACAAGGTTAGACATGACCTGAGTTTAATTATGGCCGAGGGCTGGTAGGTGTTAGCTCGAGCGAGGTCGCACGTAACATGAATTTAATTATGGATGAGGGTTATAGGTGTTAGTTTGAACAAGGCCGAACATAACCTGAATTTAATTATGGCCGAGGACCAGTAGGTATTAGTTCGAACAAGATCGAACATAACTTAAATTTAATTATGGCCGAGGGCTAGTAGGTGTTAGTTCGAGCAAGGTCGAACATAACCTGAACTCGAGAAAGATGTGCTGGTAAGTGTAAAATTTATTGACTTGACATTGTTGCATTTGTTACATACTTGAAGAATTTTACAAATTTTTTAGTGTTGGCTAGCGTTCCAGTCCCAGTCCTAGTCTGTCTAGTCCCTTCATTGGCCGATCTGGAGAGTAGTGACAGGTCGAGCAATGAAATTGTAACCACTGCCCTTCCTTCGTGTTCTTCGACGCGAAACGTCCCCTTCGCCGCCTCGTTAAAATGATAACAACACAATAGGGGATTCAAGAATTACTAAAGAAAAACAAGAGACGTGCGGAAGCTAAAAAAATAAAGAAATGAAAAAGGACGGAAAATTATAGATAGATTGAATTCAAGAAGTCTATCCTTGAAGTTGAATCCCAACAACAACAATTAGCTAACAAAGAACTAATCGCCTTTGGTAGAGAATTAAAAACAAGAGATAGATTGTGAAATCCGACCCTTTAGAATAACAAGAACAACAATAAGCCTTAACTTATCACCTTTCTTGAATACCTAGAAGTGATCTAAGATTTCGAAAGAGTTTAACCTTACCACCTTAAGTTGAGTCTTGAAGGTTGAAGAATAAATCCAAGAGTAGTCACACACAAGAGTGCAAGAAAAATCTCACAATTTTTATTGATAATAGTCTGAATAATCTGAATCTGAAAAAAAAAATAAGACACCCCTTATATAGGTGAGAGGGGGACACGAAATTAAGGCTAAAAAAAATAAGGAAAATAAAGTCCTAAACTACTTTGGACAACAAGTCCAACTACCTTAGGAAAAGAAAAATACTTGGAAACAAAAACCAAGCCATTCTTGGAAAGTAATTCCAACAATCTTAGGAAAAGGAAAACATAACCTTAACTAACTAGGAAAGCAATAAATATAGTCCCAAAATATATGGAAATAAGTCACAAACCAATCTTGGATAGAATCTTGGAAATCTTGAAGGAAATTTGCAAGCAACTTGGCACCAACTTGCACTCAACATCTAGCACGACTATTCTACCTTTCTTGGACATCAAGTAATTCCTTTTTATGTTATAAAAACTGACTTTATGTAGGACTTCATGGGCTGCAAGTTTGGACCCATTTTAGGTGCCAAATTGGTCCAAAAGTGGACTGATTAGGACCTTCTTCAAAGGATGTCTCTTGGGATCCAATACTCCTCTTTTTGGACATAAATTTGAGCCATAAAACAATTATAACACCTAGACAATTCACAACCTTTATCCTTGAGCTCTTCTTCCTCCCAGTTAGCAACTTCTTTATTTGCACTTGAAGCCTAATGACCTTGTTTTGCAACTCTTTAGCTTGACATCTTGTTAAAGTCTCTCTTTGAGATTCCAAAGATTCATCCTTGTCCTATGGTAGGAATAAAACAAGATAGTGACCATGTGTCCACTTAACCCAATTAATCCTGATAGGTGTATATACTCCCTTATAAAGCATATGGACATCATCATCCCAATAAAATTTATGCTCACTTAGATTAGTCCAATAAAAACCTCTCTTAAGGTAGTCCAAAAATGTGCATGACAAAGAAATTACAAAAGATTGATCATACATCCATTTAAAACAAGTATCTCTATCACACGAATCAAATAAGACACTTTTATGATATAGCCAAGTATCAATTACAAATCTCATGGATTCTTCTACATGTAAGTTATTCAAAGAAGCACATAAATTCTCAAGAAGGTTAGAAGAACCCATAATTCACAAGAACGAAAACAAGAAAAGGGGATCCTAGTTCTTGAAGATTAAGGTAAATTCTTTCCTTATTCTTGTGGGTTTTGGGTTTCTTAAATTCTTTCCTTTTTTCTTTTAACACTAACCAATTCCTATTCTTTCTAGGTTTGGTCCTCCACTTTCCTTTTTTTTTTAACTCCTTATTCTTATCGTTGCGGGTTGTGACTTGTTAGGTTTATTAATAAATCTAAAGATTAATGACCAAGAGTTGCTTTGTGTGGAAAAGGGAAAGAGAGGTGAGAGCATTAGAAGGAAAAAGCCAAATTTGAGAGATACATATTTCTTCTAATCTTTGTTCAAGATGTTTCATACAGGTAGTTATGAAGAAAAGAGGCGAGCTATGACTCAACAACTTGAAAAGTCGGACTTGCAGACCGAATGGAAGGAAGACAATGGTAAAGTTATTTTTCAAACAAGAGCTAAAGTGATGTCTGCGATTTTGCCCTTAGAATTGACAAAGAGTTTGGTTATAACTCAATTAGTACTTATATGGTTGAAAAATTGAACTTGCCTTCTTGTCGAGCATATTGAACCCTACATGTTGAGAGGAGTAAAGGTAGATAAAAGAGTGCTATTACTATTCCCCATTGGAAGATATGAGGATGCGACCTGGTGTGATGTGATTCCCATGAATAATTATCATACCTTGTTGGGAAAGCCATGGTATGACTATAGAAGAGCATCATATAACATGGAAAAAAATAGATACTATTGTGAGATTAACGGGATTGAAACTCATTCTTGGGCCTTTGACTTCCTCACAAATTTGTGAAGATGAAAAGACTGTTAAAGAAAATATGGAAAAATATGAGAGGGAGAAAATAATGAGAGGAGTAAGGGAGTGCATGTCGACATCCCAAGAGAGGAAAAATGAGAGGTTGTGTTGAGTGGAGAGAATGGGATGTCAAGTGAGAAAAAGAGTGAGCTTGAGGGAAAAGAAAGGAGAGAAGACAATGAGATAAAAAAAAATCTATGAGGTAGAGAGAGAAAAATAAGAGAGTTTGAGTGAAGAAAAAGAAGAAAACTTTAGTGAGCGAAAAGAGGTTAAGGGTGAGGAAAAAGTTAGTCTTGAGATAAAAGTCAAAGAGAGTGTAAGTAAGAAACATGTTCTTTTCTTCCTAACCTATTAACTCTTTCTTGTTTTAGTTCTTGTGTTTTTGTGCAGCCACGAGTTGAAAAACCTTCTAAAAGGATAGGTGAGACGCAAGAGATGGTGGCAAATGATCAAATTGGATTCCAACATGCATTTGGCAAAATCAATTCTTGTTGGATGGTGGAAGATAAAAGCTTGGTTAAATTCTTTGTTATCGAATCTTTTGACTACTTTGATTATTATTTACAGGTTTATGGCATGGAGTTCCCGAAAGCGATTGCTAAGCTGGAACCATTGCATAACATAATACAAGGTGATGTTGTTCCATTAGTAAGTAAATCCAAGTATGGTATGTGTAATTGGTTTATTCGCATTCTTGCCCTTTCTAGAACACCTAAGGTGTTTTTGGAGGTGATGAATTATACTCTTAATTCTTATGTTGGTGACTTTATAATTTTTGTGGATGATGATATTTTGATGCATATCAAGTCAGTAACTGTAATATCTAAGTTCAAGTGCAAGCGTAATTTGCTTCCTTTTGAAATTAAGTATGACATAGATGATTATGAATTCCAACTTGGTAGAAGGAGGCATGAAACTTATGAGAAGAGTCTTGTGAATGATTTAAATATTTCTTCTTCTCTTATTCAAGTGTCTAGTGAGCTTTCATGTGATAAATTGCTAGAACATGATTTTTGTTGTGTGATGGGGAGTTATTCTTTAAGCCATGTTGACTGTGAGCTTGTAAAAGTGTTTGCTACTAGTAAAGAGGATATGCATGATTATTGTGACGCTTGTGATCAAGTACTCTTTCATGAACCTATATATGACTCTTTCTGTGACAGTTTGAGCAATTGTTTAGAATCCATTGATGTTGGGAATATTATTAGGGAAAATTATAAACTTGCTTGAATGTATTGAAACCTTATGCCCAATAGTGTTCATGTCCTTTTAATACAAAGTATCTATATTGACATACTACTCGAAATCTTTAAGAACCCAAGGGGAATTGAACAACAAAAAGGAAAACACAATGTTTATACATAATAAAAACCAAGATAAATACACGGATTAACTAGTTTGAAAGGTACAGAATCATCGTTTAAACAATTGCTCAATTATAAATCTCAGCATGAATAAGCCAACTTCATATTCATCCATTCTCATACATTAAGAGGTGCAATGAATACCTGGAAAGTGAAATGAAACAAAATAGAAGGAGGTCAGTAGCCAAGCAGCAAGGCAACAGAACTCAGCAACCAAGAATTCAACAAAATCAGACTCGAAAAAACCAAGAAGGAGGTGCAGCAGTCCAGAAAAAATAATTCCAATCGAACGTAACTCAGCCAACTTCAAACTAGCTTAAAACCAAATTCAATCCATCTCAAACACTCAATGAACCAAAGATTGCTTCAGCAAGTTGGAAATTTAGAAATCAAAGAAGGAAATCAATGGAACAGTGAAAAATTTGCAGCCGTTCTGTTTTTCTCAGATTTTTAGCTCTTCAGGTCTCTTAGGTCTAGCCGTTCTGATTTTTCAGATTTTTATCTCTCCATTTCTCTTAAAAAGAGGCCTTTATAGGCAAGCTATTAGGGCAGCCTTTTGGAGATCAGATTTTCATTTGGATCCTTTTCTAGTTTTCTTTTTTGCTTAGGAGCCCTCAAGTTAAATTTCAGAAATGCTCTTGAATCCCTCCCCCGGTTTCCTAGAAGCTTCCCCAATTAGTTACTGATAGATTCCCCTCCCCAATTTCCTAAACTACCCCCCAAACGCCCCTTAATTACTTTACCAACAAACCTTGCACCCAAACTGCCCAAATACCTTTGGGCCTCTGCCTCATCGAGTTTTAAACAGCTGATTGGGGTTCTCACCCTTAACAGACCCAATTTCAATTTTAGGCAAATGAATTCCCCAATCAGACTAAAGAAACCAAAACGACTTCACATTCTGAATTTAAACACAAAAGCAGAACTGAACAACTAAATAAAACAAAGTAAACTGGCAAATACTAATCCGAAATCAAACTGCATGTTACACTGAAACGACTCGATCCTAATCACGTAAGCATAACAAATTTTAACAGTAAAAATAAAAAAGAAAAGAGAGGAACCAGAAGGGGACGATGATAAGCAACGAAACAAAAACGGAGAAGAATGAGAGGAGAATGGAAATACCTAAGTAGGCAGGCGGATGGGGCTTGACGAACTTCAACCGGACTACGATTTGACCCGAACTTGGCATCAATCGCGTGTTCTCGTCGAGAACAGACGACCAATGACAATTTCAGCCCTAATCGTTCTCAAAAACTCGAAGATTTGGGGAGATTTTGCATTTCTTCTGTTCTTCTTTTAGATATGTAACTGACCCGATTTGGTGGGGTTTTGAGGGTATATGACGATGGGTTCATCTTCCATGAGGTGTGGGGGTTGTGGAGGAAGAGTTTGGGGTCAATTGGGGTCGTGCCGCCGCCGGAAACGCCTTAGGGATTACAGGGCGGCGGGTCTCTTAGGGTTGGAGACAATTTCGAACTGGAGAAGAAGGATTGAAACGATCCTAGGTTAGGACACTCTTATGTGAAATGAGGGAGGCATCTATAGCCGTTGGATGAAACACAATGAAAGGCCAAGATCCATTTTAAACTCTGAACTCAAAACGACGTCGTCTGAAGGACTTGGGAGATTGACTTCTGGACCGCGTATTGGCAGGTCTTTGGGCCAGTCTGGGGCGGGATTTGATGGGTAACGTCTTGGCTTCGAATTAATGGCCCAAATCTGACTCTTCTTATTTTATTTCCTTTTCTTTTCAATTTAATTTTCCAAAATTCTTTTCTTCTTCTTTTTTCAAAAATAAATTAAAATCTAAATTAGCCTAAAACCTAACTAACCTATCAAAAACACTAATTAATCCTAAATAATAATTAATCACAATTAATAAAAACCAAGTTAAAGAAAAACTACCAAAAATCAAGATTAACATTAAAAGGTGCAAATTAAACTATTTTTTTGTGATTTTCCTTTTTATAAAACAAACAAATAATTACTAATCAATTCTTAAAAATGCAAAGTTAAATCCTAAATGCAAAAAATGCAATATTTTTTTGTATTTTTCATTAATTAAACAAACTTAACATGCACAGACAATATGCAAATAATAACAGAAAATGCCACAAAAATTCACAAAATTGAAAACAATAAAAATTTATTTTGTTTTGAATTTTTGGGAGTAATTCATATAGGGCAAAAATCACGTGCTCACAATAGAATTGCACAAGTCCCGCTTTTGTGCAACGTCGAAAGGGTCCTGATGTAGTGGGATCGTTTGGATTGTTACAACCTCTAGCAGATGGTTTGAAATTGATTCTAAAGAACCTATTTCACCAAGTAGTGCTAATTTCTCCCTTTTTAGAATGGCTCAAGTGGCTACATTTATGTTAAGTCTGGTCGCTCGGGCCGTTGTACCTTTTGATTATGGTATGGTATTGTCAGATCCGAACATAGGTCTAGCGACGAGTTGAGAAGATAGACCACGTTTCTATCTCCGGTCGTGATGCTTTTTGTAGCTGCAGCCAGTTTGGCGAGACCGTCTGCCTTGGCATTCTGTGCTTGCGGGATTTGGTCAAGCTGACATTCGTCGAACTCAGGCAGCAGTTTGCAGATTTCGGTTTGGTTTTTTGCAATCTTTGTTCCTTAATTGGAAAGTCTCTGTGACTTGGTTGACTACGAGCTGGGAATCGCATTGTAGTTTTACCGTTTTTCCCTATACCTGAGCGCTAATCTCAAACCTTCAATTACGACCTCATTGTTAGTCATATCTGGGCACCTTATGGTCTGGCAAATTACTTCACGTGTTGGAACTTCAAGTACGAGTCCCAGTCCGAACCCCGACCCGTTAGATACGCCATCGGTGTATAGGACCCAGAGGTCTTGTGTTTGAGGGGAAGTTTGGACAACTTCCTTTTCGACTTTAGGCATTATTTTGCACTGAAGTCGGCGAGCGCTTGTGACTTTATCTTGTGCGTGATATCGTGCTCGCTTAGCTCGATAGCCCATTTGGCTAGCCTTTCTGATGGCTCGGGTTTATGTAAAATGCTTCTTAGGGGGAAAGTTGTGACGACCGAGATGGGGTGACATTGGAAATATGGTCTAAGCTTTCGTGAAGCTACGACTAAGGCCAAAGCCAGCTTCTCGAGGTGTGGGTACCTCATTTCGGCATCGATTAGTATTTTGCTAATGTAATAGATGGGGGATTGTGTACCTTTGTTATCTCGAATCAGGATTGCGCTTATAGCTACCTCGGATACAGCTAGGTAAACGAGGAGACACTCCCCATGCTCTAGTTTTGAAAGCAGGGGCGGCGATGACAAGTATGGCTTCCCTCAGATCCTGGACGCACTTGGAAGTCCATTTGAGGTCGTTGTATTTATCAATTACCGCAAAGAATTTATGGCACCTATCTGACGACCGCGAGATGAACCTTGATAGGGCAGCGACGCGGCCAGTCAACATTTGGACCTGTTTTTTGGTTGTCAAGAGTTCTGGTATCCCCTCGATGGCTGTGATTTGGTTAGGGTTGACCTCGATCCCTCGTTGTGATACCAGGATACCCAAAAACTTTCCTACAGGTCTTCTATAGTCGATCCTGCAGCTTTGACCGCGTCGGGGTCTTTGATGCCGTCCCCGGTTTCATCACGATCCGACCTCGACCTTGCTGATAGCTACGCCTATTTTTCTTTGCCCTTTCTTTGTTAGGTGGACATGTTTTCTAAGGCAATATGGTAGCATTCCCGGGTCGTACGCTTTTCCCCTCGTATACTGAATATTCCCTACGGAGTTGGGAATTTAACGACTTGGTACAGGCTGGAGGGGATTGCTTTTATGGGGTGTATCCATATTCATCCTACTATGGATCTGTACGCGGTGTCCTGGTCCATGATGTGGAATGTTGTTTCCAGAGTTACGCCGCCATCCAGAACGGGGAGTGTAACTTCTCGGATGTCCGTTCAACTGCATTGTTAAAACCAGTTAGCATAATGCAGCACGGTACTATTTTATCCCTGAGTTTCATTTGGATAAGTACTCGAGGATGGATAATGCATGCGCCGCTCCCGTCATCTATCATAATGCATTTAACATCAGTATCTAAAATTCATAGAGTAATAATAAGGGCATCGTTATAAGGAAAACCAAATCGTAATCGTCCGACTTGTCGAAGATGATACTTTCTTCGAGTTCATCGTACCGTTTGTGGGTGATAGTTCGTTTGAGTTTGTGGGTAGTGGTGAACTTCATGTTGTTGATGGAGGCGTCGTCGCTGCCGCCGATGATCATGTTGATGGTACGGACTGGTGAGGGCGGCTTAGGCGATCCTTGGTGTTCGCGTTCTCTAGAGAAATTAGTTCTCCCCCTATCACTTAGCAGCTCTTCGAGGTGCCCTTATCGCAACATGTTCACGACTTCTTGCCTCATGGTGATACAATCTTCAGTTTTGTGTCCTCATTCCTGGTGGAACTCACAAAGGGCGTCGAGTTTTTGGGTGTTTGGGTCTGATCTCATCTTTGGCGGCTATTTCACTTTTGGTTTGAGATTTTCCAGGGCGTAGACTATCTCCGTAGGTGACACACAAAAATTGTGAGCAGATAATAGGGGAGGCATACCTCGGTCGTTTTGATGAGTCCCCGTTCTCGGTTTGGGTGAGCCCTCTTCGTAGCGGGGGGAGGTCGCATCGGCCATTCTGACATATGGTTGATGTTGTTCCCTGTCAGGTCGCGAAATTACATGATCCCTTCTGGCTTCGTTTCTCTGATATTTCCTGGTTAGACCTATACCGAGGTCAGTCGATGAGTAGGTCAATTAAGGTCGTCCTCATTTGCTCGGACCTCGGCACAATAGGCATTATGGATATCATCCCAAGTGGTATGGGGGTACTTCACCAACCGACTCAATAGTTTCCTAGTTATTCTCGAACCTTCCCTACTCAGCCTGTTTTGAAAAGCTGTGACCGACATCCCTTCAGATATGTTTGGCAAAGTCATCCTTACTCGGTTGAACCGGGCGAGAAGGTCCCTCAATCCCTCTCCTAGAGATTGTTTAATAGGAAATATGTCATTTACTCTCGCCTCAACCTTCTTAGCTGCAGCGTGGGCCATTACGAACTTGTCGGCCATTTCTTCAAAAGTTTCTATGGAGCATGCTGGTAGTTGCGAATACCAGGTTAACGCCCCTCCTGTGAGGGCTTCGTCGAACTTCTTCGGCAAGATGGAAGACACCTGTTCTTTGGCGAGGTCGTTGCCTTTTATGACGGTGACGTAATGAGTCACATGATCCTCAGGGTCGGCCGTGCCGTCGTATATACTGAGGTAGGGGCATTTTGAAGGGTTTTGATATGGCATGTGGTGCTACATCATCATTGTAGGGTTGCTCTACGAACCAGCCGGCGTCCCTCTTAAGCAACAGCTTAGGAGCGTCTAGTATCTTGTCAACTATTTCTTGGTGTTCTTTCATTTGATCTCGGAGCGCCCTGTTTTCATTTTCCATTTCTTCCATCCTTTTTAGGATGGATGTGAGAGCGCTGTCACCTACACTGTCAATGACATTGTGAGTATTACTTGTCATTGAAGGGAGAGGTGGGTTGCATTGTTCGTCTATTTGTTGTATCGTGCAGGTCCTTGCGTTTTTTGCAGTCGTACCTGGAGCGGGTTTTTGGAGGATGCTCGTCAGCGTATTAGTCAGCCATGCCTCGAGGAGTCTTTATACAACTGGGGGTGCCACTTCCTCTACAGACGTGGAGGCTCCTTTACCACGTGGTTTTGTTATGCTACAGTGTGGGGGTGGTGACCCATCTCGCCTAGGGGATGCACTGGGCATCCTCACCCGTCGTTCACAACTCACGTTGATGATGTTCATGAGCTTGGTTGGGAGGTCGCTTGTGATTCTCGTCCTTTCTTCATTGTGTAAACAAAGAAAGGAGATCTTGGGTTTTGTTACGTTAGTGACTCGTGTCAGTTGTAGATCTAGAGGAAACTAAAAATTTAACTAAGAAATCCCCATAGACGGCGCAATTGTTTGACAAAAAATATAAATCTTAGTTCATAATTAAATTTATATGGACAAAGGTTAATCCTAGTTAATAATAATATCCTTAGATATTAATGTTAGAAAAGACAATTATTAAGCATTTATGCGGATGGCACTGGCACCATGTGATAGATGCTTTGCAATATGAAGATCAGTGGTGTAGCATATAATATTCAATGAACAATAATAAATGACATTTAAGTAGATAAGAGGAATGATTTAATCAATAAAGGGTGGAATAAATGAACCTTCCACCTGACAATGATTGACAGACAAATCCTTGAACAATCGATGATTTCTTGGATCTGATGGTAAAGGGTCGATAAGAATCTCCGTGAAAAGTAGATCTTTGTATTGAGTGAAGACTGAATCTTTTTGTCAAAATGCCTTTCTTACAAAAATGTCACATGCCTCACTACCACTGTTTTGTTTTCTATTTATATGGGACACATTCCCAAAAGAAACCCTAATAGTACAAATATAGCGAATTCTACTAGAATATTCTTTTTAAGATCCTATCTTGAAAACTAGTCGTTACAGCTCCCTCGTCGGTACTCGACCTCGGCCTCGATCCTCGTTGATGCCTTGACTACGACCCTAATCGACTCCTCGACCAAAGGTTGTGCGGCTTCTTGGGCTATTCTAATAAATGACGATTTGAGGACTCCTCCCGTAATGTCTCTTGACCTGAATATTCTAAGGGTGGATTTTAACCCATACAATAGCCAATATTCAAAACATAAATTGTCGGACATTGGCACATTTTTATTATCCTTTATATTTTGTGGTTGCAACGGTAAAGTTGTTTCCGTTGTTTCTGTGTGACTTACCGGTTATGGTTTCGAGCCGTGGAAGCAGCCGCTAATGCTTCAAGCTGTGGAAGCAACCACTAATGCTTCGAACTGTGGAAGCAGCCACTAATTCTTATGTCATGACCCAATTCTCTTGTAGGCTGTAATGGCGCACAGTGCCGCCGCTAGGCAAGCTAACAGTGAACTAACTACGTGATTTCTCTTTTTAATAAATTTCCAAATAATTAAATTTTCCTTAATTAAAAGATTTAAGAAACAAGAGGTTTAAATAAATAAAACAAAAGCAGCTAAGTGCAATCATAACCATAGCAATAATCCAAAATCACAAGCTTGCTAGTGTGTGCCAAGACTTGGTATCACAAGTTTATGATCACTAATAGATTATACAAAACTCTGTTACTGTCTGAAATGAAAATAGACATAAATGAATGCAAATGAGAGACTCTAGGTGCTTCGGAACGGCTCAGAAAGCATCTCACCACTAGGCCTCCGGGTGCCGGGGATGCACGTCGGTATGACCGCCAGATGCACATGTCTCAGATCCTTCACGGTTAGTGCAGAAGTGTAGCGTGAGTACATAAAAAATATGTACTCAGTAAGTATCTAGTCTAACCTCGAAGAAGTAGTGACAAGGGGTCGACATCAACAGTTACTATGGGCTAACAATATAAGTACATAAATTCTAAATTGGCATGGGTTATGTAAGTAATAATAATAACTCAATACAAGCAGGAATGAATAAGTCTTTCACAATCAATAGTTTCCAAGTTAATTCCTATAATTAATAATCAAAACCTCGCAAGCCATAAAATAATATCCAGTATGATTAGGCTCTGAGTATTATTAAGCACGATTTATGCCGAGGTCGTGTGGCCCGATCCTAAATAACGTGTACACTGCCGAGGGACGTGCGGCACGATCCATATATGCATCTATTCTACTGTCGAGGCGTTCGTCCCGCTCCACAAGAAGAGAGGATACTTTATAAGCATTTGACTAAAATGTTATTACAAGACGAATACACAATGTGATACAATTTCCCTTAACGGTTAAGAAATCCGCTCTAAATTCAAGCAAGTGAAACTCGGTCTTTCACAATTTCTCTAACAGGTTCTAATATAATTTAGGCACTTAAATTAACAAGTAGGGTGCAAGCATTACAAGTAATTCATGATTTGGGTCCTAAACTACCCGGACATAAGCATAATTAGGAGCTACACACGGACTCTCGTCACCTCGTACGTACGTAGCCTCCATAATTAGAAGCAAATATTAATTTAAATCACCTATACGGTAAATTCCCTCTTACAAGGTTAGACAAGAGACTTACCTTGTCTCAAAGCTCACTTTCCGGCTTCAAATTCACTCCTAAGCCTCAATTCGGTGCCGAACAATCCGAAACTAGTCAAATATTGTATAAATTAATCAATACATGTCCAAAAGTTCATATTTTAACTATTAGAGTGATTACCCAACCCCAATTGAAAGGTTCCTAAAATTCATCCCCGAGCCCACTTGCCTGAATTTCGGAAATTTTCGAAGAAAGTTGCTATCCATAACCTCACGAACTCAAATATATAATTTTCACTCAATTCCATAACCATTTTCGTGGTTAAATCCCATTTTTATCACAACCTAGGTTTTTTATCTAAACCCATAATTTTCAGAATTTTACATGTTAAAATCTACCCATAATCTATGTATTCAACTCACCTTGTATAGGAAGTACATACCTCAAAGTGCTAGGTGAAAACCCCTTTCTAATAGCTCCAAAAATCGCCCAAGTAATGCAATAAATGAACCCAAAATGTTTGAGTCCCGACTTAAATGAAGGTTCTGCCCAGCATGACTTTCGCATCTGCAATCACTGGGCCGCATTTGCTGTACCTCTTATGTGGAATTCCTCAGGCCCAGCGCAGGCCGCTTCTGCGGGCGGGATCCCGCTTCGGCGGACGGTGAAGTGCATTTGCGGCCCCTTCGCATCTGCGGGCGATCCATCGCAGAAACGAGGCCGCTCCTGCGCATGCTTCTCCGCTTTTGCGGACCACTGACCAGTTACCCCAAAGCCGCTTCTGCGGCCAAAATCATGCATCTGCGGGCTCGCACCTGCGTCTAAAAGCTTGCAGGTACAGGCACACCAGAACTGGTGCACCAACAATCCTTTTGAGTCCTAATTCAATCCGTGCATCATCCGGATTGCTCCCGGGGCCCTCGGGGCCTCGTCCAAACATACCAACAGGTTTGTCATCATGGGACGGACTTGCTCGAATCCTCGGAATGCGGAAAACAATGTTAAAACTAAGAATCGCAACCCAAAACCAATTGGATCAACTTATGAATTTCAAATTCTTCAACTTACTCCGAACACGCCGAAACATACTTAAACTACTCGGAATGACGAAAATTTGCATGTAAGTTTGAAATCATCACACGAAACTATTCCTAGACTCGGAATCCCAAATGGACCTCGATAACATCAAAACTTACCCCAAAACCAAATTGAAAGAACTTTAAAACCTTCAAGGTGCCAACTATCAACATTAAGTACCGAAACGCTCCCGGGTCATTCAAAACCTGATCCGAACATGCGTCCAAGTCCGAAATTATCATACGAACCTATTGGAACTGTCAAATCCTGGTTCCAAGTTCGTTTACTCAAAACATTGACTCAAGTCAAACTTAGTCCTTTTTAGCCAACTTTAAGGAACCAAGTGTTTCGATTTCAACCCGAACCCTTCTAAATCCCAAACTAATCATCCCCGCAAGTCATAAAATATTAAAAGCACATACGAGGAGTCTTATTTAGGGTAATGGATATCTAGAAGGCAAAGCGATCGGTCGGGTCATTACAGCTAATATTAGGATATGTTGTTCACATTACACTCACATAACGATTATTAATATAATACAACCGAGCATGCCAAAAATTAGTAGAAGAAAGCATAAAAACAGAACTAGAAGAAGTTTTATTCGTCTCAACATTCAACTTGAACATCCCATCACATGCCTACCACCCACAAATATACCCCTTTTCACTATTATATATTGATCGCTCCCGATAATATGTTTGAAGCCTGCCTTGTTAAGAAGAAAACCAGATATCAAATTTTTTCTCATTGAAGGAGTATAAAGTACGTCTTTCAACATTAATACTCTTCCTGAAGTAAACTTCAACCCGTCCTCTCCCTTTTCGATCACCTGGTTGTGTGAGAATCATTAAACACGATAGTTTTGGGCTCCTCAAATGGAATATATACTTTAAATCAATCTCTATCATAACAAACATGACAGTTTGCTCCAGAATCAGCCCAACATCCATCAACATTTTCTACCATATTAATGTCTGTTATCACCACCACAAGTGGATCTTTGGTAACGTTTGCTTGTAGTGTAGGACCACGTTTTCGAAATTTACAAAATCAAGCAATATGCCCACTCTTGCCACAGACAAAGCATAGTTTCACAATTTGAACTTGTTGATTTTGTGCTTGGTTGTTTGCACCATTATTCTTCTTGGGAGGTGTAACATAATTTTTCTTAAAAGTCTTCTTCTTCGGCTTCAAAGAAATATTTTTGTGAGTTTCAGGAGTAATATTATTTGAAATAATTATATTAACCTTTGTAGTGACAGGTTGTGGAGTGCTCTCTTCCAATTGCATAAGTGCATCTTGGCCTCTTGCCTCTTCTTCCATGCGAATCTGCATTATCAATGTCTCAAGTGAAGTTTTCTTTTGTTTGTGGCGCATAGTTTTTTGAAATTCCTTCCATGAAGGTGGAAGCTTATCTATTATGCCACAAACAATAAGATTGTCTCCAATTTTATTATCCTCAGACCTGAGCTCTCTAACGATCATTATGAAATCTTGAGCTTGGTCTACTACATATTTGTTGTCCACTATTTGAAAACGAAAAAAAAATCTGCTAGCAACATATTTTTTCGCACCTGCCTCCTCGGTGTCATACTTACTCTACAATGCTTTTCAAATTTTCTCTGCAGTAGAGTAAGTTTCATAATAATCATAAAAATTATGAGATAGACAATTAAGAAGATAATACCGACACTTGTATGAATCTGCGTTTTATTTTTCATTTTTTTCTTGAAGGGCAATTAGCTCATCATCATTCATGGAAGAGTTGTCTACTTTGCTTGTATTCTTCTCAGTTAAAACCTAAGAAACATTGAGAAAGACTCAAATAAAAAAGTACTTTACCCTTCCATCTCTTGAAATGAGTACCGTTGAAACGGAATGGCTTGTTGAGATCTCCCACCTTGATATCCGTGGAGTTTTCAACTGTAGCCATAATGAATCCCCTTAAAATTATTGGTGAAAATACAATTATAGTTGAAAAATAAAATGAAAAAAAATAAAATATCTTCAGGCTGAGGCGTGGATATCTCGCTCTCTTTAAGGAGATTCAAGCCCACTGCAGCAAAGTCTTCACTGGTCCAGTAGTAACCTCTTGACTTGTCTCCCCCACGATACAACAGCCCGATCACGTCGTATGGCTCGAACAAACTCTGGACAAGTTGTTGAGTCCAAAGCTCCACAAGAAGAATACCTTCTTCAAAAAAAGTAAAAACTCTCTTTTTCTTTTTTCACAACTTTAACCTCACCTTATTGAAACATTCTACAACTATTTCTCAACCACATTATGAAAGAAAGACTCCTACTTATAGGTGTAGCAATTCTTCCTTGAATTAAATTGGAAGAAAGTGGGGTAATAAGTTATGAAATCATGGAGAACATGGGATAAATGGTTAAATTATTATGTAATTAGTGGTAAAACATGGGAGAAGAGTTACAAAAGAGTTATAGCCATTTTCTACATCATGGAGTAGTGAAAGTTACGAGAGTTATGACCATTTTCTACCTCATGGAATAGTGGGAGTTATGGCATATTTTATTTTAATAATAAAATGCGATTATACTAGCACATAATAGTCAACTTAATTAATTTTTTTTTTTCAAATTCATCCCTTAAAATTAAAAGCTTCAAATTGCAACTTATCACTCCACAAATAGAAAAATATAAATCCTTATGCCACAACCTTCTTCATCAATCACCTTGACTCCGATTCGGCAATGAAACTAAGAGTTTAAGACTCTTCTTTATTTATTTTTTTACTATTAACATACCCTTAATCTTGATTTCTTTAAAGTTTGAACGCCATTTTGATCACCGACCCCTTTTTTAAATTAAAAAATCTAGAAATTTTAAAGTGCGAAACATGCTTAATCAAACATTTTCCCTTTCCATAGTACCCATTTTGCGAAGAAATCTCTCTTTGTTCGTTTTTTCTCTTTAGAACTTCTTTTTGTTTATACTTAGATGATAAATCATTATAATCATTAAGTTTTTAAAGAGTTGCATGCCAAATTTTATCGCTAGTGATTAGTACACAGTGATGTACCATCGTGCTCAAATCCTGGGTTCACTTCTGATTGTGTGATAGTTTAGTAGAAATAAAGTAACTTAAAATTCAAGGTTAATGATAGCTAAGACAACATTAAGTGAGGATTTTCGATCTGTTTAAATTTTTAATGAGTCAAATTCTTAAACATGTGTTCTTTCTCCTGTTTGATTCATAGGAAGAGGGGAAGATTAGGGCGAGCATGGAGCTATAGATGCTACAAACACTTTTAGGAAGAGGGGACGATTAGCTAATTTCTGTAATTTTCAGTTACAGTTCCGACTTTTAGGTATATGCGGGGCAGTCATGTCATTTAACTAAGCGTCCACCAAGGCATTCCACGTGGCAACCTATCATTGGTCATATGACTAAAGTTGAAGCCCGATTCCCGTGTCTGAATTTCCAATATTAGCCCCTACCTTTCACCAAAACCCCCTTCTCCCTTCTTCTCCAAATGAAATTCGACCTATATATTATTATAGTGAGTAGTAAGTAGTAACAGAAAGATAAAAAAAAAAAAAAAGAAGCAAATTAAGGAAAATAAAGGAACTATATATGCAGAAAAATCTAATCTGAAAATTCCCAAACAAGAAAAAATAAACAGAGAGAGACTCCACAATCTCTCCTCTCTCTTTCTCCCTCTCGATCTATACTTTCTCTCTGAGAAAAGCTTCGATCCCAATTTCTCAAACCCTAACCCTAGATCTCTTCATTCCAAATCTACGCACGATTTCGTCACCTATATCGATTCGATTTCTGGTTCGGTGTGTGTAGATAGTTTCAATTTGATTTTCTGATCCGATGGCGAGCATAAAGGTGGTGAACAGATCGGCATCGGCGGCGTTCGCGCCGGAGGCACCGTATCTGGCGGCGGGAACGATGGCGGGAGCGGTGGATCTGTCATTCAGCTCCACTGCGAATCTTGACATTTTCGAGGTCGATTTTGTATCGGATGATCGGCAGCTGATTCTCGCCGGTTCGATTCCGAGTTCGGAGCGGTTCAATCGGCTGTCTTGGGGTAAATGTCAGTCAAACTCGGAGGAGTTCTCGCATGGAATCATTGCTGGTGGGCTTGTTGATGGCAACATTGGGCTTTGGAATCCGAAGCCTCTGATCTCGTAATTCCAATATTTGTTTTCCTTGATTGAATAGTTATATTTCGCTTTTTTTTTTTGTAATTAGTGATCGAGTTTACTTTATTGCTCGTTGTGATGAATTTACTGTTCATTTGCGCACGTATATGAAGAATTCTGCTTGTAGATGGATAACCTAAGAGCTGAACTAAATGTCGAACATTTAGTGTCTTCAAAATTTGTGCCTTTGGTGAAATAGTGGTGCTGTAAATTAACTAGATCAGCTAAAGTTCCTGGTTTCCTTGCATATTTGAAGGACAGGATTCCTTTGATTTTGGTACCTTATGGCACTTTGTTTGTGCTGAAATATTAATGAAATCATTAAATGCACAGGCTTGGTGATTATTGTGGAATCATTGAACTGGGATGTGTAGAAGTTGGGTTGGCAGTGAGGAGTGAGTAGTGTTTCTGGTTATTCCTTCTAAGTTAGGGGCTCAAATTGATCATGTCTTTCCGAAAGTAATTATTTATGATTGAACTACGGTTGATGTCATAACTTGGACAAGGGAACTTTCGAACCAATCATTCCTTATCTCCCTAATCCAGTTGGGGCATACTTTTGCCGTTTTATTTTTTAAAGATTTAATATTCGGGTTTAGTACAGAATGTACTTGGCAATATATTGATGTGACACACAATACGTGTGACCTTTTATGGGCATGCAGCACTGCTGAGTGCAGAGATGCTGTCTGCATTTCACTATTACCTTATTCAATCAAAAAAGAAAAAAGAAAAAAAGAAAACCTCCTGGTGAAGGTTATTCCAATTTAACCTCTTTTAAGGGCAGTTCACTAAGGCCCTTTTTGTTGTCTTCTTTAAACCTATGCTTGTGGGGGAAAGAACTCTTTTTGTTCTTGTTTACAGTTAGTATTGAGAAAGGTGTAAAAAGGTAGCAAGACTAATTTCTTATCATTTAGTGATGAAAGAAAGGGGCAGAATATAATTTTATGATGCTTTTTTGATTGTGCTTTGAGTAAATACATGATTCTTTTGATCTTGCAATCTCGGTCTTATATAATTTTTGTTGCTGTCCTTCTTTGGAAGTAGAAAAGGTTCTGAGGCAATTGAAAGTGCTCTTGTCGGAAATCTGTCGAGGCACAAAGGGCCTGTAAGTTTTACCACTTCGCTGTTTTTGCGTGCTTCTGTAGTTTTTGTGGACATCTTTTGATATTCCTGTGATTATCTGATATATTTTCCTCATAAATCTAATTTTCAGGTTCGTGGATTGGAGTTTAATGGGTTTACTCCTAATCTCCTTGCATCTGGAGCTGATGAAGGTGAAATCTGTATATGGGATATTGCAAAACCTTCAGAACCTAGCCATTTCCCTCCCCTTAAAGTAAGTAATATCTGACATTAAATATTTTATTAGCTTTTCTCATGCAATGTTTGTTTATAAATTCTATTATTTTAGTACCCTCCTGGACCTCCTCAAGTCCAACATAGTACAATGGAGATAACCGAGGAAAAATGATATAGCTTCTTGCATTTCTCTGTAGCGGTTCATTCAAGTCAAATGTGAAGCACGACGCCCCAATCCTTAAAATGCTCCCCTCTATCTTATTGGCTTTTTAAAATGGATTGGTACTCTTGATTGTAATCAAGTAACAGTATTTACTCTTGATAAGTGATAGCCACTGTGAAAAGAGAAAGCAAGAAGAGAAAAAGTCTAGGTTGAAATTGGTAGTTAACGGACAAGACGATGGCTCAGGACTTGAGCACAACACTTGATCTGTGGATTAGATGCATGTCACGGGTTCGAATCCTGTTGCAGGCAAAAGCCTGGAATTTAAGTGGATATGGATAGAGGAGCGGGCTCATTATCCACTGAGTTATGAACCTCGGCCCGGTGTTGTTAAAAGCATAGTTAGGGTATAGCGCTTCTTTAGTGTGAGGCGAGATGAGGTTGAGGAAGCAATTGCTTTAGTGTGCGAAGCGCTGAATCGAAAATAGGAGTGCCGAGACGGGGACTGAAAATAGGAGTGCCGTTCCAGTGGCACCATGTCTTCAGGCAAAATTGATCTTGTTTCTGCTGGGGCAAGTTATAAGGAACTAGCAAAAGGTTGATGCTCCCGCATATGTTTTTTAGACCCGATCAACTCTAGTTTGCTATGTAGGAGATGAATTATTTGGGAACACTATCTTATCTTTTGAGAAGTTCCTACATGCCCTCTTCTTAAGATACTCTCTGAAGGTTTCATCTCTTTTTGTTGCTCATTAGGCTTGTGACTTGTCTTTATCATTGATATCTGACATAGTTTGACCTTTGTTGTGTCCTTAGTGATCCCCCAATTTGTTGTTTCTGCCATCATGTATTTGTAAATATCTTGATTGCATCCTTGGAATTTTGAAGTCAAGGGTCGCATGAAACTCACTAACATGTGGTCTCTTGGGCAATGACTCTCATCTCGTAGTTAGGGAAGTTTTGCAATTGGCGATGTCAAGAGACCCCTTAGTTCTTGGTAGCTAATAGGGCAGAGCACAACAAGGAGTAGTTGGGAGGCTGACGAGGATGGTTTTGACTCGTGGATTTACCCTATTGATGACAGTGTAATAAATACTAATTCCACATACTATACGAAGGGCTGTTGCTTCGCACAACTGGGCATTGTGTTCGTTAAAACCATGTGGTGTGAAGCCACTTTGCGCCCGGATATTGACTGAACACCTCAAAGTTAGAAACCAGGCTGCTTTCAAAAACAAGTCGGAATCCAGGCTAGAGAAAGTTGTTGTCTGCTAGTCTGCGTGCCGATTGTAGGGCTTTTGGCCCCAAGGTCATGTGTCATTAACGAAGCTACTTTTTTTTAATTGTCCTACACATACCCTGTGTCGTTAACCAAGTTTAAGTGGAAGGATTGCAGTGACCACCTTGCACATTGTAATGGAGCTAACATTCTTTCTTTTGTACTATTTGCACCTACTTGCTGCCATTAATACCATTTACCTCATCTAAAAAAAGGATTGTCGTGACCGCCTTGAAATGCAATTTCCACTTAATACCGGTAGAATCTTTGATAAATGACTTAAATAAGCAATGTGGTATTGTAAGTGGCTGAGTGACATTGCTGTCATAATCCATTGAATGTTAACCCTTTTGTAGCTCCAGTTCATGTATTCTATTCTCTTGTTAGTGCTTTCAGCTTAATGTTGATGGGTGTGTTTAAAGTCAAGAGAAGCTTTAAGAATATTCTACACAATATTCTTAATGATTCTATTGACATAAAAATAATTATCTAGAAACAGAGAAATGGAGTTAAAGGTTTTTTTATAATTGTTTTAAAGGGACATGTTTTGGTGAAGATCAGTTTTTGGCTGGAGTTTTATAACATTTCTCAGTGAAAATAGAAGACATTTTTTTTGGGGGGGGGGGGGGGGGGGCTCTGGTGCTTCTCTTTTCAGTGAACGGTTCATCAACGGCGTTCTGTGATAGTTTTGCATTTCAGATTATCAAACCTAAACGAATTAAATAGAAGTGTTCATTGTCCAGAGAAATACACTTTTAGATTAGGTATTCAAGCAAGCGAACATAATATGGAAGTAGGGTAGAGGTTCTGAGTTCGAGTCGTATTGCCATCCATTAGCAAAAACAAGGTATTCCCATGTGTTTTGCCCCCTAAATATGAGGGGGAGTGTCAGTCCTTTTTCTGTTGTAACAAAGGTGGTTGTCGCCCCAACTTGCGTGCACCTTGCTGTACCACCAGGTACGTTGCTACAACTCGTAAGTACAGGTGGTGGGTAAACTTGCCCACTAAGTTTGGAGCAGATGGACTCTCACTGATTTGTGTAGTTATGCTTCCTTATAAGTGGCAGGCAAGTAACTAATTACGGAACTGATGGTTTAAGCAGAAGAGAAGTGTGACTTAAAATCACAGCAGGGAATTTAGTTTAATTGTGTGTTTCAGTTAATCATGGTTTTGATCTGCTGTTGTTTTCTCTTGCTACCCACTCCTCCTGGCCTATAAACATGCTATAGTTTATTGAAAAGTTCTCGATTTTGACAATCTATTTAAGTTATCTACTCAGATTCTCTCTCCTTTTTGCAGGGTAGTGGATCATCAACTCAAGGTGAAATTTCTTATGTATCTTGGAATAGCAAGGTTCAGCATATATTGGCTTCCACTTCGCTTAACGGGACAACTGGTAAGCAAGAAACGGAGGTTGCCTGATTTATTCTTCTTTTAAGGGTTGCCATAATTCCCCCGTTTTTCTTTTCTTATTTCAGTTGTGTGGGATTTGAAGAAGCAGAAACCTGTGATAAGGTAAGCAGTTGTCTATAATATGTATGCTTTAATTGTTATTATATTCAGTGTTACCTTCTAAAAAAATTTGTTGTTATATTCAAGAGTTACTATAAGTGGAGATATTTCTCCTGCAATTTATGAGTAACAGAAACAATGACATTTAAACCTCTATTGGGCTACTCCGCAGTTTCGCAGATTCTGTTAAAAGGCGGTGTTCTGTATTGCAGTGGCATCCTGATGTTGCCACTCAGCTCATCGTTGCTTCCGATGAAGATGGTTCACCAGCACTTAGGGTAAGAATTCTACTCTTTTATCTTTCTTGGGCTTCTTGTAATAATTAGCTGACTAATTTATTATTCGTTCAGCTGTGGGATATGCGGAATGTAATGTCTCCTGTGAAAGAGTTTGTGGGTCACACTAAAGGTTAGTGCACCTGAAAGCTCGTCTCTTCCATCTTTACAAGCTTGTCACGAGACATATAATTTCCATGTTTCAACTGTCTTAGAACATGCAAGTTTGAAGAGACAAATGATGGTGGAATAATATCTTACAGATGGCTGAACTCTATTAAGGACTTGCAAAACCTATTGCTAGCTAGCCCATATAGATGCAGTCAATTCATGATTGTAATCACTTGTAAAAAAACAAAGTAAAAGGAACGCAACTGTTATAGACCGGTACGGCAATGGTAGTGTATTCAAGTGCACGACAAATGATCTGCGAAATTTCATTGTATACAAGTGGATGTGTTTTTCTAAAACACATGACTGGGACAGTCTGTGCTATGGTGTTTCTTAAGGTGAATCAAGTGTAAAAGTTAAGTGATTAGTTTGTTTCCTGTTCGATAACTTTCACCCCTTTCTTCTTTGCTGCTCTCTCAATGTCTTCCTTTCTTTTGCTGATAAGGCATCCGCCTGAAATGCTTCGCCATTTTGAGATATGCGGGTTTTGGTACTGAATGGCCTTAGGTCCATTTTGAGTGTGATTGTACTACTTTCTCTGGGGGCTTTTGGCAAAAGAAAGAAAACTATTGCAGCATTTTACTGGTTTCTATATGCTAGTTATTCGACATGATGCCAGTGAGTGCAAGCAGAATCTGATTAGCAATTACCATGTGAGGAGAGCAACATCATGATTGGCTGGTAGGATTTGGAAGGAAGGGAAGGAGATGTAACTATAGCAATTTTGTGTATAAATCACCTCCACTCCTTCTTTATCCCCCATTCCTTTTCATTCATATGAATGCCAGCTAGAATCAATTCATCCTGTATCCCGCATCGAATGCTGAGAATTGAGATATGGCGAGGTGGAGGAAGAAGAGAGTAAATGGAAAAAATGGAAGGGATGTGAGGTAGAGGGAGCAGAAACTACCTTTGGAAGATTTAATGAATACCAGATTCATGCCACTTAGTTCAATAGTCTAAGTTTTGAACCTTGTTTTTAATAGAATTTTAAAAACTTTGGGAGTGAGGAAATAATTTGTTTGACTTTCCTAACCTGTAAGAAGGAAAACCATACTAAATATAAACCAAGGGCTCAATTCCCATTATCTGCTCTTCAGATATTCAACAATTTCTTACATTAGAAATCCTTAAGCAACCTATAAAGGCAGCATATTGGTGCGATACCTCAAAAATTCTGTTATAAGATAATTTGATCTTAAAGAAAGTTTTAGTTTATCTATGAAGTACATTCCATATTATATTTATATCTACCAAATTTTCCATTCAGGTGTCATTGCAATGTCCTGGTGCCCCCTTGACAGCTCCTACTTGCTTACTTGTGCTAAAGATAACCGCACTATCTGCTGGGATGTCGCGTCTGGAGAGGTGAATGAAAATTTTGCATGTTCATATCCGCATACTGTCAATATCTGCTTTTGTTTCATAACTTTCTTAGCTGTTCTCTGTTGACCTTCTCTTTGTGGTAAAGGTTCTTGAACTAGTGAATTCTTGCTGATTCTTTTTTGATTATCCATGGAAAGCTCCAGAGAAGTAACATTTGGTGTATTGTTTAACTTTGGCAGATTGTCTCCGAATTGCCAGCTGGAACCAATTGGAATTTTGATGTACATTGGTATCCGAGGTGTCCAGGGGTTATATCAGCATCATCATTTGATGGAAAAATTGGCATTTACAACATAGAGGTCTGCTCCTCTTAAGTTATAAGTATGCTTCATTTATCAGATTGCAATGTATAGCAAAGAACTTCAAAAACAATTCTCTACCTCCTTGTCCTTTACCATTTCTATTATTCCGCTGCTTTTTTGAGTTGAGATATGTTGTCTAGCTAAAAGTACTGTAGAAGGACTGGACTATATAGCAATATCCCTCGTTCGAATGACTTAAGCTGTCAAATACTAGATGTTTCTTGTGTCCCAGATGGATAATTCTTGGTATTGTGATTGCTCGTCCAATAGGACAAACACTTGATATGGTGAAACTGGATAACTTTCTCTTCCCTTAAACCTTTTGAATTGCTGTTGTTTCCCTGTGCCACCACCTTTTTTGTTTTGATTGGTGAGTGTGGTCCTCAAATTCATATGTTTTATAGGGGTGTGGCCGAGCTGGTGATGAAGATGGTTATTTTGGCGCAGGTATGACGAAATTTTGTCGATCTTCTTCCTTCGCCATCTCTAATTTTTTTCTCTCAACATCCTTGGGGTTCAGGATATCAGGCTATATGTTTCAGTTTGAATGTAGGAAGTTGTCAATATAGTTGAAACAATGTGCATGATATTGCTTAGAGACATTTACACCCAATGATCGGTCAACTTTTTTAACGTAATATTTGGTTTTAAAAAAATTAGCTTGGCTACTTGGGGACTTGGCGTGGATCTCTATATATCAAGATATGAGAGAGGCCGTAGCTCAAAAACCAAACAACAGCAACAACAACAACATACCTAGTGTGATCCCATCCCACAAGTGGGGTCTGGGGAGGGTGGGGTGTACGCAGACCTTGCCCCTACCTTTATAGGGCCGTAGCTCAAAAACCAAAAATAGAAAATAAAAAGATCACTGCAAATTATGCCTATATTTTGAATAAGGAAGATAGACAGGTATTACATTAAGTGTATCTTCCTGAACTATTATGTAGTACTCATGTGGGGTGGGGTGACATAAAGGTTTTTATGGGTTTTACAGCTTGTCTGCTATTGTTTTCTGCATTATTGCATGGCACATCTCTTGGTCTCTCCTCTGCTTTAAATGAAACACAATTGTGATCCTCGTATTAATCTACTTGGGGTTTTCATTTGCATTATGTGTGCTGATCAGCTCCTTTACGAGCTCCAAAGTGGTGGTCTAAGAAAAAAGCCGGAGTGTCATTTGGCTTTGGTGGAAAGCTTGTTTCATTCCGCGCCACAGATGCTCCAACTGGATCGACAGAGGTATGCCAGTGAATTCCTGAATTTCCTCCTTTACTGCCATTTGCTTTGCATAAACTTTACTCCTTTCCAGGTCCATGTGCATAACATAGTCACTGAAGAAGGTTTGGTGAGTCGGTCTTCTGAATTCGAGACTGCGATTCAGAATGGCGAGAAAACTTCGCTGAGGGTTTTCTGTGAAAAGAAATGTCAAGAGTCAGAGTATGCCTTTTTCTCAAATTGGTGAACTTTCTCTTACATAAGTTGCATTCATCTGCCAGCTTACACTAGCTTGCCTGCGCTTTCTGAACAGATCTCCGGGTGAAAAGGAAGTATGGGGCTTCTTGAAGGTTATGTTTGAAGAGGATGGGGATGCAAGGACAAAATTGCTTTCCCATCTTGGTTTCAGTCTGCCTGTTGAAGAAAAAGATACTATGCAGAATGATATATCTGAGCAAGTAAATGCCCTTGCCCTTGATGAGAATCTTTCAGGTAAAGAAGCTGGGAACAAAGAGAACTTATTGCATGTGATGGACAATGGGGAAGATTTCTTTAACAATCTTCCAAGTCCCAAAGCTGATACACCAGTGTCAACATCTGTGAGCTCCTTTGCTGTTGACGAGTCAGTTGATGTGAAGGAGTCCCAACCAGAGATGGATGTACAAGAGGAGAGTGCGGACACATCATTTGATGAAATTGTTCAACGCGCATTAGTTGTTGGTGACTATAAGGGGGCTGTTGCACAGTGCATATCTGCAAATAGAATGGCCGATGCACTGGTTATTGCACATGTTGGTGGTGCTTCTTTGTGGGAGCAAACTCGTGATCAATACCTTAAAACGAGTCAGTCTTCTTACCTCAGGGTAAGATCTATTTATATCATTGCTGTCATTTTCCAAAATGGAGAAAGTCCATGCTCATGAAAATTTGATATTTCGGTCTAAACAATAACTTCAGGTTGTTGCTGCTATGGTGAACAACGATCTAATGAGCCTTGTAAATACCCGGCCATTGAAATCCTGGAAGGAAACACTTGCACTCCTTTGCACCGTGAGTTGCTCCGCCTTACATCCTAAATCATTGTTTACATTTTATGTTATGGGGTGGGGGTGTAAGTGGCAGTATGAAAAGTTCATTGACATAGGGCAGAAATATGAAAATCTGCTCTGATCCAAACAATTAGCGTACTACTATGGATGTTTACTGAGGACCATTTTTGTCTTATCCATCTGAAGTGAGGTTCACATGTTAATCTGATCATCACTTTCATGCAGTTTGCTCCACAAGATGAATGGACTTCTTTGTGCGATACACTTGCTTCAAGACTCTTGGCTGCTGGTGAAACCCTTCCAGCAACATTGTGTTACATATGTGCAGGAAACATTGATAAAACTATAGAAATATGGTCAAGGACATTGGCAGGAAAGCGTGATGGAAAATCATATGTTGACCTTCTTCAGGTATTGCATTCAGATTCTTCTGAGCTTTCTATGTTATGGTTAAGACGCTTCACATTATTTTCTGTTCCTTCCTATAGGATTTAATGGAAAAGACGATAGTCTTTGCATTGGCAACTGGCCAGAAGAGATTTAGTGCGTCTCTTTGCAAGCTTCTTGAGAAGTATGCTGAAATCCTAGCAAGCCAGGGGCTTTTAACTACTGCAATGGAATACTTGAAGCTTATGGGCTCTGAGGAATTGTCACCTGAATTGACCATCTTACGAGATCGTATTGCGCTCTCCACTGAACCAGGTCAATATGTTTTGTAATGCTATATTTTTCTGTTATAGAATGACACTATTATGCAGCTGTTCGTTGTACCTCTCTTTTTAATGTCGATAACGCTCATACGGTTTGGTTAAGCTTGGCTCTTCTCCAAAAACTTTGGTCCTTGGTGCTTTCGTTATAGCGCTTGTATGCCTGAGAAGTAAGGGAGCAGCTGATTGAAGCTTATTATTGAGATTCATGTTGTGTAGAGAATTTCTTACACCACTTTAGTTATATTAGGAGGTATAGTATCATTTTCCTTTATCCAGTACTTGGCTGTTTTAGTGTTTACACTACTGACATGTAAACTTATGGGTTTGGCGTGATGGGAAGCTTGGGAAGTGTTTCTATGGTTTTGAGAGTTGACTAAACAAACTGTATCTTTTCATCATTTGGTGTTGATGATTCCCATTTCAATCTTCTAGGCTTACTGGGTGCACTTCATCTTTAACGTTCCTCATTCTATGGGTCTAAATTTTGTCAACTTGTTAGCATATAACATATATGTCTTTTTTCAACCTTTGTAAGGCTTAACAGGTTTGTCTCTCCCTTCACCTAGTAAAAAGGGTTAACTATAGACATGCATGACTATGCTGTAAAGAAGGTAGCTGTTTGTGATATTTAAAGTAGTAGTATCTATCTGTACCTGTTTTTCTCATTTGAAATTTTGGGCTGCTTTTTATGGCTTATTTACTCTGATTTTTATTTAGGCACTGGCGGTTTTTTAAGTCGGTGGTAGTATTCTTTTACTTCAAGCCAATAGACTAAGTGCTGACAGTGCAATCCTTTCAAACAGCTAAGCTGATGATTTTTAGCATAATGGTTTTTGCAGCTAAGGATGCATCAAAATCTGCGGCTTTTGACAACTCACAACTGCACACTGGATCCGGCTATGTTGCAGATCAATCTGGTTATGGCATGGTTGATCCTTCTCAGCATTATTATCCGGTATTATCTTCTTACACTCTTAGTGGCGCGTTATTTTTAGTTTGTATGATTTGTCCCTCTTTAATTTCTCCCTCCTCAGGAGCAACCATCCAAGCCGCAGCCAAGCATTTCAAACAGCCCCTATGCCGAGAATTATCAACAACCATTTGGTTCTTCCTACAGTAGCGGCTTTACTGCTCCTGTCCCATACCAGCCTGCTCCACAGCAAAACATTCAGCAACCAAACATATTTCTGCCTACTCCAACTCCTTCAGTTCCTCAGGTATACACTTTTCGGTTTCCTTTCTCTTGGATGTAAAGATTTTTTGCCGAATTAATAGCTGCCGGTGCTGAAACAGGTAGCTGCTTCTTGAAGCGCGTTAATGTGGAGTTATCTTCTCCTGCTAATATATATTTTTCTCGTGTTTACAGGGTAACATTCCTCCACCACCTGTTGCTACTCAGCCTGCTAAGACCTCCTTCATCCCATCAAATCCCCCTGCGCTGAGAAATGTGGATCAATATCAGCAGCCGCCGCATACCTTGGGAGCTCAGTTGTATCCCGTATGTTAAAGATTTCCATTTTTCACTTCAATCTAAGGGGGAGATTGTGGTTTGGGCGAATATAGATGTGTTGTCTTATGATTCTCATTGCATGTTCATTTCAGGGACCTGCTAATCCTGGTTATCCTGCCGGTCCTAATGTGCCTCCTTCATATGGCCCTAACCCTTCTCAAGTTGGCCCAACTTTTGGACAAAAGATGCCTCAGGCTGTAGCTCCTTCCCAAGCTCCTAGAGGATTTATGCCTGTTAATAATACAGTTCAGAGACCTGGAATGGCTCCAATGCAGCCTCCCAGCCCTACTCAGCCAGCTCAAGCCCAGCCACCAGCAGCTCCTGCTGCTCCCCCACCTACAGTTCAGACGGTGGATACCTCAAATGTTCCTGGTTTGCTTCTCTTCCACTCTAATACCTGTTTAATTCATGTTCATACATTCCTGTAGTCGGGGCGGACCATGCAATCCCTTCTTACTGGCACTTCTTTCCGTGCAATTACCCCGCATTGCTACCTATGGGTTGTGACTGTGGTCTTTAAGAAGTTCTCTTGTATTAACTGCACTGCACCGTTGATAGACTCTCATGGTTGTAACTAATGCTATCAAGTTACAGAAAGAATACAGTGTATTTTCTTGTGCAAGTTTTCACACTTGGATTCTTATGTGGTACACCTGGAGCTCGTGTCCGGAAAAGCTCCTATTGCCGCTATATTATAACCATACTTCGTATAGAAGGCCAATAAAGGAGTAAACTTAGATGAATTTGCGCCTTACCTTAGCGCCATCCTAAACTGTTTCAAATTTCTCCTGGATACTGTACTTTAAACTACCGCGGTCTATTTTAGCATGTATTCCCTTTTTTCTATATTTCTTTTAATGGCAAGGTTGATGGCTGTGCTTGTAGGATCATCTTCTAAGTCTTTAACTGGGAAATTGAGGTTCTACTACTTGTGCTTGCTTTCTTTATATCACAATATGTAATAGAACGAATCTTTTGGTGTGTTGCAGCCCAGCAAAAGCCTGTGATAGCGACTTTGACAAGATTGTTCAATGAAACGTCAGAGGCATTGGGTGGAGCACGAGGCAATCCTGCTAAGAAGCGGGAAATCGAGGATAACTCAAAGAAGTTAGGAGCACTTTTTGCAAAACTAAATAGTGGGGACATATCTAAAAACGCAGCGGAGAAACTTGTTCAACTTTGTCAGGCCTTGGACAATGGTGACTTCAGTACCGCCCTTCAGATACAGGTAGCTCTCTCGATGGATAATAGTTCAGAATATTTGTTCTAGTATTGCTAGTAGAATATCATGTGATCTCCGCTTGCGTCTTATATTTGCATATCCTCAGGTGCTTCTCACCACAAGTGACTGGGATGAATGCAACTTCTGGCTAGCAACACTAAAGCGAATGATTAAGATCAGACAGAGCTTCAGATAAATATGGCAGCCTTAACATTGGCCAGACTTAAGAATTTGAGATTTTGGGTTCAGATCCTTCTCGCCCATGAGTTCAAAAGGATATATCATTTCTCCTGTCTGGAGATGGGCGCCTTTAGATTGTCTTTCTAGTTGGATATTTACTGCCTCTTTTCTCACCCACTCTAGATATTGGTTTTTAGGTGCTTGCAAAATTTTGGGAAGAGGTTAGAGAGCTTAGATCTCTGGACATGGTGACGATGTTTTGATTATTTTTTACATTGTTAGAATATAGAGTTGGTTTTTTGTTTATTTACATATGCTTTGGTTGTAACCTGTCTGGAAACTAGTCATTCAATCTCGGTTTATAGTAGAACTCATTGTTGTTTTAGTTTGCATAAATGCAACATTGTTAGTTTTTGCTTGTCAGCAATTGATTTTTTGGTACCCGATGATTTTTGAGACTTTTGGTGACCCCTTTTTAAACGGAAAAGGCCTACAAATGCCACTCAACTAACATAAATGGCATATCTATGCTATCCGTTAAAAGGTCGGCCTATTCATATTTGGACCTCTATTTGGGAAGTTCTAGAACTTACCTAGGATGCTCAAAAATGATAAAACTATGCGACATAAAAAAACAGATTGGACTTCAAATATATGCAGTTAAAGGCTCAAGTCAGCCTCCACACATAAGCAAAAAATGTATGCGAAACAGGTTTTCATGTTAGGCTGTTTCAGAATTAAGAACCTTAAGTCCTATAGACATAATTTCTATGTGACTTTGAATTAAAACATACAGGTAGTTTCAGATGCAAGCCGCTGCTTATAGGCAAGATTGTACAGTTGTTACACGATGATTATTGAGATTACAAATTTTCAGTTATTAAACCTATAGATGTTGTGCCTAAATGATTTACGCAGTAAAGGACAGTGAAATCTATTGGAGAAAAGCTTATTCATGCTTTCTGGCAGCAGCATAAATAAGCAGTAAACAATGTTTGAGAAGTTCAACTTTAACATTTTTAAGGCGAGTAGTAATACCCTATAGGCTGGATATCTAACAATTGGCGATTGGAACCAATTTTATTATGCTTAGCCCCCTATAGACTTGTTTTCTTAGTGATCATTGTGATGCAATAGCAAATGAGATAATTAAAATCCTATAGGCATGATTTCTAGTGGATATGCTGCAGTTGTGCGAATTGAAAGAAAGTTTAGTGGTATTTGTTTCCTATAGGCAAGTTTTCTAGTAACATGTAGCAGTAGGAATAATTAAAGCATTTGAACTCATGTTTGGCTAGTAGACGAGCAGTGTGAGTGTCTGCTTCTCCTAATGACATGATTTCTACAGTGCACATAGAAATTGAATAGCATATAGCAAGTAAATCATTGAATCCTATAGGCATATATTCTACCCTTTCATGCAAATATTAAGTATACCCGTTCCCCAATTTCACTAACACCCCAATTGTTCATTACAAAGTTATTACAGGCCCAGTAATGAATATAATTACAAACATTGAACAAATAATGACAGTAGGCCCATAACGGGCCCAAAAGGAAACATGCTTGGACCTTCGACAACTCTCACGTAGCATACCTAGATTTCCAACAGGGAGCCATATTCATCAGCACAACCCAGAATCCATAGAAGAACTCAAACCCGATCACATAACCATAGATTGACCAACCAATTTACATATTCAGTAGATAATAGGAAGAAAAAATTGAGTGTCAGGAATAGTTCAGGTCTCAATAGTAGAGAGAGTGGCTAAAAGACCCCAAAATCCTAGTGTGTCAGAGTTCACAAGGGTCTCAAATGGACCCCGAGCAGTGCTCACACTAGGGAGGTCAGTAGTAAGAGTCTTGGTGGCCTTGGCCTTCAGCCGAACAAGAATGGTAGGTTCAGGATAGCATAGGTAACAAATGAGAGGGAGAGAGTGGACAATGGTTAAGGGACAAAAGTTGAGGAAATACACTTATAGCTTAAAGAAGACATAGCAAAGTTGAGAACACAGAGCAACTAATCAAGCAGGTCACAGGACTTAGAAGCAGGTTCAACAAGACTTAGTGGCAAGTTCAACACTTAGCAAAACAACACATTGGCAGAATCATGTTGAAAGAGTTAGGGGAGAAACAAGTTTGCAGGATTGACAAAGATTATCATACACATGTGCATAATACCAAACGAGTTAAAACCTAAAACGTGCAAATTATGCTAAGTATACATCCCAGTGTCATAAGACAACCATGTTAACTTGTATCATGAAGCAAAAAACATGGTATGGGAAACATAAACTAAGATGACTATTCTAAAGGTTTCAAATAGTTACTAAGGATATAGACTAAGTAAAACAGGGATATGCTTCGAGGCACACTATCAGGGAAGCAAATCATAGTTGATAGAAAAGGTCCTAACACAGATTAAGACACATTACATATGCAAGACTATCATTAGAGAGATTTGAATAGAGTGGGAAAGTAAAGTCATGTCAAATAGCAAACGCAAGCCTTTAGGTATTGACCAGTAGACTAATTAACTAAAGAAGTTCCAAATTATTCAGATGAAGCACATTCAAATAACAGAATTGACAGCTTTTAAGTAAAATTAAATACTAACGAGGTTCAAACAAGTGTAAAGTTGATAAGGTCACACACAGAAGTAGCCCAAAACACATTGGCTAAACAGACTTAAGAGAATCTAAATTATTCAAATTAGGCATAAGCATGTTTCAAAACTGGCAACATTAGGTGAAATTAAATGCTAAAGAGACTTAAAACGAGTGTAAAGCAAACAGAATTGCATACAAAAGTAGCTCAGAAACACATTAAGCCATGAATTTCAGAAGTGAGAATATATGCAAATCATAGACACACAAAAATGAAATTGCAAAAGTCAAGTAACTTACCAGTTAAATAGACAACAATAAAGAACAAAGTTCCACAAGAACCCAGAATCGTAATGCGTCAAAATTCCCAAGGGCTTCAAAGGAACCCCGGGCAATGCTCGCACCAAGAAAAGGTTGAATAATCGAATCTCAGTGGCCTTGGCTTTCGGTCGGCCAAGAACCTAGGTGTAGAACAAGAGAACAGTAAAGTGATAACTCCAACTTTCAGTGAAAATCTAGCGATTAAGGTCTGTCCTAAAGGGGAATGGGGGAAGGGATTTATATAGTGACAGAAATTGAACAAGTAAACAAGAAAATACTGTAAATTCAAACATAAATAAGGAAGTAGTAACACGCCGAGTCAATAAAAATCGGATTAGGAAAAAAAATTAGGTAAACCCTAGTTGATAGACATTAGAGATTGGCCAGAAATCTTGGTTAATCGGACCCATATAGCCTGGTCATGATGCATATGGACGAAATATCGTCCAGATTCAAGTGATTGAAGTTGAATAGCCAGTATTACAGAGATAGTACTCTCCATGTTTAGGCAAGTACTATGTGATACCATGGTTTTGTAGAAAATAACGAGATAACACACAAAAGGCAAGGAAATAATGGAAATAACCCATGGTTGAGACGGGTTTGGAGAAATTCGAGAGGGCGGCTAGGGTTCTGAGGAGAGGAGAAGAGAGGATTCAAAGGCGGCGTCTTAGAGGAAATGATAGGGTTTTGGGGCGGGTTAGGTTAATTAAAATGGGAGAGTGAATGAGGGCGTTGATCTTAAGAGATCAACGGCTAGGATTTAAGACGAACGGGGCGACTCATAAAACAGGTTATCGACCGGGTTAGGACTAAAGGGATCGTTTGGTCTTGGTCCAGGAGTTGGGCTAAGAAGATTGGGCCAATTTGGTCCATAATTAGTTCAAAGCTAGGCTTTTATTTAAATACGCAAAAATAATTTATAAAAATACTTGATAAATAAGTAAAAAATCTTATTTATACACTGAAATGATTACAAATAATAACTTAGTATTATAAAAATATAAAATTCTATTTTGACACAAATAATCATAAATAAACAGCATTTCTATATGAGTATGGGCTATTACTGCAAAATTGTGCAAATAGCTTAAAAATAAAAACATAATTATACAAAATGAAGTGAAAATATTATGAAACATATATGGGGATGCAAAATAGTAATTGGGATGATTAAGTCATCACAAATAATTTAAAGGGATAATTACTATGTAATTTAAATGTAAGAAAATTAATTTTAAAGCTATAAAAATTATGGAAAATTGTAGAAAAATGCTTGTATAGATTTGTAAACTAGATAATGATGCAAAATGATGTTTTGAAACTATATATACTATTTGGGATAATATGAGGGCAAAATTGGGTATCAACAGCTGGCTATCTTTACCAAGAAATGATGAAAGAGTTGTTGGGTAAAGAAAATGATGACCAATTTTGGCCGAATTGAATGAGGAATGATGTGATTTGAAAATGGGGGCGAAATCCTGGTTCCTGAGTTGCCTACATATCCCTGGTATTACAGGAATCAGGCCGTGTGTAGTTCTGGATCCAATGGTGAACGAAATCGATGGAGTTGTTATGAGAATGACCGTATCTTTTGGGCCAGATAATATCGGATGAATTTATGCGAGGTCATGAATGTGAATTTGAAATGTTATGGATGTATCACAGAGCAGATATCTGAACCGTCATAGAGTAAAAGGCATGCAATTAATGGTGGTCGGTTACGTTTGAAACAATTGAAGGACGCGAACGTTGTGAACGTAAATCAGAGCGAAGATTGCTCCCGTTTGAAGAACGGTTACTTCCTGGATTACCTGCAAAACTTAAAACATGATGCATGCAAATATATATGGGTTATTACGAGAATTTAAACGTGATGCGAATTCCCTTTGGACCATGAAGGCCGTCTTCGGACGGTGAGGATGATGTCCTTAGACTGTGACGTCCTGGTCCATGAAGTGTATAATAAAGGATTCGCAGGCCATGAGATGATGTCATCGGGCCATGCGGATGGTGCCTCTGGACTATGACGCCTTTGAATAATGATGTGCAATTTGAGAGATCCTCAGGCAATGGAATAGTGTCTCCCGGCTATGAGGATGATGCCTTCGTACTATGATTCCTTTGGACAAAATGGCGATGTTTCAGCCCATGAAATGCAAAGATATGATGCCTGGTCATATGTGAGATGAGACAAGACAAGGCTTAGTCTTGTGTAAGATGAGGGAAGTGCTTAACCCTAGGTGAACAGAGGATAATTCTAGGTCTTTGATGGCATAATGGAGACAATATTTGATCTTAGGCAAGGACAAGGCAATGCTTAGCCTTAGGCAATTAAGGAGGCAGTGCTTAGCCTCATGCAAGAAGAGGAGACAATCTTAGTCTCGATGCAAGGAAAGGAAGTGCTTAGCCTTATACAATTAAGGAGGCAGTGCTTAGCCTCATGCAGGAAGAGGAGACAATGCTTAGTCTTATGCAAGGGATGACAGTGCTTAGCCTTATGCAATTAGGGAGGCAATGCTCAGCCTTATGCAAAGAATATGAGACAATGCTTAGTCTCGATGCAAGGAAAGGCAGTGCTTAGCCTTATGCGATTAGGGAGGCAAATCTTATCCTCATGCAAGAATAGGAGACAATGCTTAGTCTCGATGCAAGGAAAGGCAGTGCTTAGCCTTATGCAATTAGGGAGGCAATGCTTAGCCTCATGCAGGAATATGAGACAATGCTTAGTCTCGATCAAAGAAAGGCAGTTCTTAGCCTTATACAATTAGGGAGGCGATGCTTAGCCTCATGCAAGAATAGGAGACAACTCTTAGTCTTGTGCAGGAAAGGGAGATAATGCTTAATCTCATGCAAAGCAGGGCAGTGCTTATCCCTATGCAAAGAATGGAGACAATGCTTAGTCTCATGCAAGAAGGGCAATGCGTACCCTCTGCAAGAAAAGCAATGAATAGCTGCGAGAGATTAAAGTATTTCTTAGCTTTATGTGTTTGTGTTTGGCAACTTTGTTGTTATGAAGATAGTGATTTTGCTGTGCGTATGTATTTGCGAATATTCATGTTATATTTATTGTGCCTGCATTCAAAGAAAAATTGTGAGTTTTGCGGGGGACGGTTGGTTCGTGCTTTTGTCTTCTTGCTTTGCCTTTGCTCCTGTCTTGAGCTCCTGTTTGAGTTATCCTAAGCAACATCTGGCTGTCATAGAAACACAGTTTTCGAAAAATATGCATGTGTTTGATAAATATAGTTATTTGAAATGTAGTAGTATGCGATATCAAATAATTTAGATGAACCGGTGACTGTGACACATTTTAGAGAAATTGCGACCTCCTTGCCCCCTCAAAATTCTGCCCCAGTTTAAATGCAATACTTTTGGTTGTTCCACATATGACGAAGTTGGCTGATCTTGCAATCTTGCCCCGGTTTCTGATCATGGGGAAAATGAAGATTTTATTAAGATGTGACCGAACCCACAGGGCTGCTGATAGAACATATGGGTCCACCATCTTCTATAAAGAACCAGGTTCTCTATTAGGTTTGACAGTACACACGCACATAACAGAAGTTAACAGACAAGAGGAATTTTACATGGAAAATTCCCAGCTCAACAGGATTGAAAACCACAACCTACCCTTGTAGGATTTCAACTTCACTACTGAGTAACTCTCAGATTATAACCTATGCAACCTAGGAATTAAACTCTTAATCCCTCACTAACTTGTAATACACCTATTACAAGCCACTTTGCAATAACTCTATTAGAGTTTAAAACTTGACTAACTCTAGCCAATACTTAAACACGCAAGTTTAAGGGTTACAAAGATGTTCCTACAAAGTGTTTCTAAATAAGATGGATAGGAATTACAATTTGAAGAACTATTACAAAGTTACATCTCAACTAAGGACACAGAATAACTCGATGTGGGAACTGGTTCATAGTGTTCAAGTTTTTTGTTTTACCTCCCATGAATGCATATATACATGTGTGACATCACTTCTAATGATGCAAGCAAGGTGGGTAAGAAGTCTTCTCTGGAAAGTTGACTGTAGCACTGTTCTGCACAGTAGCGTGTGCAGGCAGTAACTTTCCAGCTGCAAAGTTAACTTCGTACAGTCTCCTCGGGAACTGGTAGGGACCTAGTCCCTCAGCTGTTCCTTCCAATCTGAGGAGTTAAATCATATTCCACGCTCCCAACCTGAAATCTTGTGAACTTGAGATCTTGTAAATGTGTAGCAGGTTCCTTATCTGGTTCTGGATAGTAAGTTTGTTAGATCATCAAAATATAAAGCAAAGTACTTATAACCAAAGTACATGTAACCTATCAACTGCCTAGGTATCCCCTCTTAAACGGGAATCAGGTCAAGCGTAATTCAGTTACATCAAGTGAAGAAATGTAAACAATCCTGAATATAGTATCTCTTGATTGCGCCTTAGTTGATAGGTTTGGGACAAATCTCTCCGTCCATTTATGCAAGTATGAGTGCTCCTCCTATTAGTACTCGGTGAACCATGTAGGGACCTTGCCAATTGGGTTAAAACTTCCCCTTGGCTTCATCCTGATGTGGGAAGATCCGTTTCACCACCAATTTCCCCAGTGAATTACCCGGCCTGAGCTTTTTGTTGAAAGCTCTCGCCATTCTGTTCTGGTAGAGTTGAAAGTGACATAATGCATTCATTCTTTTTCCATCAATGAGGGCCAGTTGTTCATAGCGGCTTTGTACCCACTCTGCGTCGCTGAGCTCAGCTTCTTGTATGATTCTTAGAAAGCGGATTTCTACTTCGACAGGGATAACCGTTTCAGTACCGTAAACCAATAAGTAAGGAGTTGCCCCAATTGATGTGCGAACTGTGGTACGATATCCAAGCAAAGCATACTACAGCTTCTCGTGCCATTGTTTGTAATTATCCACCATTTTCCTCAATATCTTCTTGATGTTCTTGTTGGCGGATTTTACAGCTCCATTCATTTGCAGCCTATATGCTGTGGAATTATTATGCTTGATCGTGAAGGTGTCACACATAGCCTTCATCAGATCACTGTTAAGATTGGCGGCATTGTCGGTGATGATTGACTCTGGTACTCTGAATCGACAAACAAAGCGATCCCCAACAAAATTTGCAACGACCTTCTGAGTTACAACTTTGTAAGATATGGCTTTAACCCATTTTGTGAAATAGTCTATGGCCACTAGAATGAACCTATGCCCATTTGAAGCAGCGGGTTCAATCGGACCGATGAGATCCATGCCCCAAGCGGAGAAAGTCCAGGGTGCACTTGTAGCATTGAGTTCATTGGGTGGCACCTGTATCATATCAGCATGTATCTGGCATTGGTGACACATTTGGACATACTTGATGCAGTCTGTTTCCATAGTCATCCGGGAATACCCTACTCTTATTATTTTCTTGGCTAAGACGAAGCCATTCATGTGTGGTCTGCAAGTTCCGGCATGAATTTCCTCGAGCAATCTAGATGCTTCCTTGGCATTGACAGATCATAGTAACCCCAGGTCAGGAGTCCTTTTGTACATAATTCCTCCGCTTTGAAAGAAGTGGTTGGCTAACCTTCGGAGTGTGCGTTTCTGAGTATGAGTTGCGTGCTCCGGATACTCTCCTTTTGCCAAGTATTCTTTGATGTCGCGGTACCATGGATTTCCATCACTTTCTTCTTCAACATGAGCATCATAAGCTGGTTGCTTATGAATCTATTGGGATCGTATCGATGAAATTCTTGTCTGGGTGTTGTATGGAAGATAAAGTGGCCAAAGCATCTGCGAACTCATTCTGAATCCTCGGAACATGGTTGAATTCCATTTTCGTGAACCTCTTGATAAGTTCTTGTACACGGTACAGATATGGCAATATTTTGGTGTTCTTTGTATCCCATTCTCCTAAAACCCGATGCATCAAAAGATCAGAATCTCCAATCACCAGCAACTTCTGAACATTCATGTCAATGGCCAACCTGAGTCCCAAAATGCAAGCTTCATATTCTTCCATATTGTTGGTACATGGAAACCTGAGTTTTGCAAATATCGAATAGTGTTGGCCTGTTTCTAACAATAAGACAACTCCGATACCCACTCCTTTGAAGTTTGCAGCTCCATCGAAGAACATTCCCCAACCATCGTATGCTTTGGTGATATCTTCTCCCACAAATGATACCTTCTCGTCGGGAAAATATGTTATCAATGGTTCATATTCTCCGTCTATAGGAGTTTCTGCCAAATGATCTGCCAACGCTTGCCCTTTAACCGTCTTCTGAGTTGCATAGATGATATCGAACTCACTCAGCAATATCTGCCATTTTGCTAACTTTCTCGTAGGCATGGGTTTTTGGAAGATGTATTTCAGCGGATCCATCCTTGATATGAGATATGTGGTGTAGGCACAGAAGTAATGCCTCAGCTTTTGAGCGATCCATGTCAAAGCGCAGCAGGTGCGCTTCAGCAAAGAGTACCGGGCTTCGCAGGGTGTGAATTTCTTACTCAGTTAATATATTGCTTGCTCCTTTCTTCCAGTCTCATCATGTTGTCCTAGAATGCAACCAAAAGCCCCATCTAGTATGGACAAACAAAGCAGAAAAGGTCTCCCTGGTTCCGGTGGGACCAGAACAGGTGGTTTAGATAAATACTCCTTGATTTTGTCGAAGGCTTTCTGGAATTCTTCAGTCCAGCTTGTTGCAGCATCATTCTTCAGCATTTTGGAAACTGGCTCGCAGATCACGATAGATTGTTCTATGAAATGACTAATGTAGTTGAGACGTCCTAAAAAGCTCATCACATCCTTCTTGTTCTTCGGAGGAGGCAAGTCCTGGATATCTTTGATTTTTGATGGGTCCAATTCAATTCCTCAGCGACTGACAATAAATCCTAGCAACTTTCCGGCATGGACTCCGAAGGCACACTTTGCAGGATTCAGTTTCAGATTGTAGCTTCGAAGCCAATCAAAGAATTTCCTCAAGTCTGCTATATGATCCGTGCTTCTTCTGGATTTGATGATGACGTCATCCGCGTACACCTCTATTTCCTTGTGTATCATGTCGTGGAAAATGGTCGTCATGGCTCTCATGTAAGTGGCTCCATCATTCTTCAAACCAAACAACATCATTTTATAGTAGTACATTCCCCATGGTGTGATAAAGGCTGTCTTTTTGGCATCCTCTTCATCCATCCAGATCTGATGATACCCCGCGAAGCAATCCATAAAAGATTGGAGTTCATTCTTGGCACAGTTGTCGATCAGTATAGTATGTGTATATTGGGCAATGGGAAATCGTCTTTGGGACTCACTCTGTTTAAATCCCGATAATCAACACATACTCTGACTTTCCCATCTTTCTTCGGGACTGACACGATGTTAGCCACCCAAGTCAGATACTCAACCACTCTGAGAAACTTGGCTTTGATTTACTTAGTGACTTCCTCTTTTATTTTCAAACTCATATCTGGCTTGAATTTTCTGAGTTTCTATTTACAGGTGGACACATGGGATCGGTAGGTAGCTTGTGAGCCACTATGGATGTGCTCAAACCGGTCATATCATCGTAGGACCATGCAAAGATATCCTCATACTCTTTTAGGAATCAGACATACTCTTCCTTCTCTGATGGTGATAGGTGAATGCTTACACGTGTTTCCTTGAGTGTTTAGGAATCACCTAAGTTAATTGTCTCGGTATTGTCCAAATTAGACTTAGGCTTGTTTTCAAAGTTTTCCATTTCTCTGACAATTTCCTCAGGTATTATATCATCTTCCAGACCCTCCGAATCACTATTCTTATGTTGCGTTGTCTCATTATATGTCACAGTCATAGGTTCATCGGGATAGGTAATAATAATGCTATAGAGAGAAAATGGAAAGAATAATAATAAATACTAAAAGTAGCAATGCATTAAATAAATCTTGAAAACGTCAAACAAGCACGGCTCGATGACTCGAGCAATTATTTCAAAACAAAATACGTTCAAAACAAAATACTGAAAATGTCTTAGATGCTCATAAAACTGCTTAAAAATAATTGATGCTAATTGCCAGGCTACCCAGGAACTCGACGGGCCCGGGATGGTACAACAGTCCAGCTCTTGAGAACAACTCCTTTCTCCACGGTCTGAATAGTAAGGTCTTCCTCCTCCTCCTCCTCCTCAACTATAGCACTGCAATCCATGTCGTCAGTATCCTGAAACAGCTTCCTTATGCCAGCTAAGGCTTCATCTTCTTCAGATCGCCACATTATGTCAGCTTGATGAAATTTCTGGTGCAAATGTGGTACTGGTTGTTCCACCGATAATAAGGACCACGCCATGGCAGCGACCAATCCAACTACTCTTGCCAAGTGTATTCGTACCCAAGCCCAAAAGTTGTACCATGACGCTTCGGCTGTACTGGTTTGGTGATCCCTTGGAGATTCTTGTCGAGACCCTTGCCAGGCTCATACCCTGTCCATAGCAATATGCTTTCTATCTTGTTGCTCCACCATTTGTCTTTTTCAATTGCATTGACGCGCTCAATGCGGTGGTATGTTTCTCCACCCAGCTTCCTCCTGTTCTCGATGACTAGAACAGTCTGATTGGTATAGATGGGATTACTCCCATCTCCATGGATGATCACCTCTTGATGGTTCCATTTAAACTTCACAGCCAGATGTAGAGTAGGTGCTATGGCCCTATCGGCATGTATGCGGGGTCGTCCCAATAACGAATTGCAGGTACCACATATATCCAGCACTTGAAACTCAACATCAAACCAGGTTGGTCCCATCTGTAGACTGAGGATGATTTCCCCGATTGTGGCCCTCTAAGATCCATCAAACGCCTTCACATTAATGCTTCCTGCTCGTATCTCATGCAGGCCTTTACCCAGCCTCATCAGAGTAGTCAGTGGGCATATATTGAGACTCAAACCCCCATCTATCAAGACCCCGGCGATGAATTTGTCCTCAAATTGCACTGTGATATGCAGTGCCCTGTTGTGACTTAGTCCTTCCGGTGGTAGCTTGTCTCCATGAAAAGTGATTTTGTGGCTTTCCAATACCCGCCCGACCATGTTGGCCATTTCCCTACTAGTGATGTTGGTGGGTACATGGGCTTCACTTAGCACCTTCATCAGGGCATTCCTGTGTGTCTCGAAGTTTTGCAGCAGTGATAAAATGGATATCTGATCGGAGCCAACCCTATACCACTATAGAGTGGCAAGAGCGGTCGATGCAGCTTTTACCCGAAAGGTCGGGATCGAATCCACAGAGAGCTAAGGAAGTTTTGGAATTGGGTTCCTATCTAATCTAGCAATGTGCGATGTTCTTGATTTCACTTCTAATCATTCTTTATTTGTTCACTATTCTATTTTAATACTAATGATGCAGAAAAATAAGCTAAGTATGATATTTTTGTATGGGGTTTTCTTAATTGGTAAAAAGGCACTAGGGATGTGACTTACTCCTAGGTGAGTATCTAACGGGATCCAAAACTTAGGGCAAATTTGTTATAATTGAGATCATGATATAGCCATTGCACGTAACTACTCACTCTATACCTCTCAGTAGTTTGAGTGACTTTTCCCTAATTGGCTTTCTCAAGCCCAATTCAGTGTTCAAACAGTGCCAGCAAAATTGGCTCAAGTCGGGTATTACTATCTCTAGGTTTAACCCTTTAATTGGGGCTATCAATCTCTTGAATGAGATTGAGTGCACCCCAATTCCTTGTTGGCCTGAATTTCCCAAACTTGGACCCTCTTTCTCAAGAAGAGCCTAAGTTAAAAAGGCACAAATTATTGTTTGCAACCACCAATTCAACAATTAAAGCATAAATAAGACAAAATATCATTCACCCATAAACATTTAAGCCCTAAAATAGAAGACCCATTAAATACCCACACTAGGGTTGAGCCACAACCCTAGCTAATGGGTCTAGCTGCTCATAATCAAAGAGGAAATCAAAGATTTAGATGAAATATAACCCATAAAAAGTAAATACAAGACTAAAATCTAAGATTAATTGTTAAAGATATTCTAAAATTACTCAAAAAGGCTAAAAACGGCTGTTCACGTGCTCTGCCAAACAAAAGATAACCTAAAAATCTAAAAAAGAAGTATTTATACACATCTAAATTTTCCGGAAAAAAATGCCCCTACGGAGGCTCCGCTGACAGCGGAAAATGGACAGCTGCAGCGCTAAGACTACCGCGGCCGCGCAAAATCAACCGTGGACCGGGGTCTTCAACTTTTAGCTCCACTTCTGGCTCTCTGAATCTGACTACCACTGAGGGCGGTAAATCGGCTGCTGCCGCGCTAAATCACCGCGGGCAGCAGTGACTTGTTAAGCCCATAACACACTCTCTTAACTTTGCCACCGCCGAGAGCAAAATCAAGACCGCCTCAGCGGTGGACTCTCCGCGTCCGCGATTGTTTCTTCGCTGTCAGCGCTCTTTTGGCTTAGCATTGAACTTGTGCACGTTTCACCCTTTTTTGAACTGGTTATGACTTCCTTGTCTCTTTTTGACCAAACACTGCAATCAAGCACAATAAGTTAGCTTTCGAGAATACTTGTACACACTTTTTAATCCAAAGCCTAAGCAAAAAGGAGCATTAAATAGGCTAGAATCCCTAGTTATCAACTCCCCCAAACTTAAGCTTTTGCTTGTCCTCAAGCCAAACAAAGTAATTCCCATCTCCTCAAGACAAAAAAGGGGAAAATTCAGCTGTCCTAAAGTGACCTCATCTAGCCTCAGTTGGGACTAACAATTACCCTCAACTCAAATGCATCATTAACAATACACAACCTTTTTAGCACCATGGCTTTAGTGCGACACAAAAGCATCAAGAGTTGACTTAACTCATCAAAGAAACTCTTTCTATCACATTGGTCCTTGTGGAACCCAAACTCATACTCCTCAACTCTCCATAAGCAAACCTCACTTTTAGATTGTAGCACTCATCTCTCACAAAGGAAGGTCACAAGTCCGGCTCTAAGTACCATAAGCTTGCCCCTTATGTGAGTCACCACTAATGTAAGCTCACTCAACTCAAGATCATATAGGGCTTTTGCGGGAATGTAATGAAGGCTTTTGGTTCAAGGTAGGATACATTGGTCTATGAAGGTTTCTTCTTTCCTTAAGCACTTCATTTGCTTCATTTTGGCTCACACTTTCTTGACTCTTTGAGTCATTTACTTCTTCCTTAGGGGTTAGAGAACACACTGTCACTCTTTCTTGTTCATGTCAATCCTTTTTCTCCTTTCTAGTCTTTCCAAGCCTTTCATTTTTGCTTTTATTGACTCCGTTCATTTCTTCTACATTGTTCGCTTTCTTTTTGACTTTTTGGCTTTTTCTTTCTTTTTTCTTTCTTTTTCCTTCCCTTTTCTTCCTTTTTGTAACTTTTATCACTTTTACATTCCTCATCTCCCCCCCCCCCCAAACTTCTGTTTTTTCCTTGTGCTAAGAAAAGATTGAGTGCCAAGAGAGGATCATTTTAGACTGGATAAAGGCTTGTATCATGATTTTTGAAAGAATAAGGGTTATGGCTCAACGAGGTTGACTAGGGATATCATCATTGGTGGGCTATGGATGTTTTCAAGTCTCAATTAGGATCAAGGAGAGCCTATAATCACTTCTCAAGTCGAGCTACACTTAGGATTTCGCCTAGACAAACATTCAGGGCAAGTTCTAGACTCATTGGCACATGACTTGGACTTGCAAATCAATACCTCACCGCACAAGCTATAGGATTGCTAAAGAGACAGAGTCGGGGGCCCACAACAACCTTAGCTAAGATTTGTGCAACGCAAATGGTTCCGAAAAACCACTTGATGATTGTTTAGTCAACACAAGAGTCTCAAGGTCACAACTATCACCATCATATATACACCAATTTGTTTCTAACCATAAGGTCAAAGCTAAATGTGTTAGACCCAAGTGAAGCTTTGCCTGAGGCACTATTACTCACTAGCTACTGTTTACGCAAAAACGAAAAGAAAACGGACTCAAACCCTTAAGAAGATTGTCATGCCATCCATCATCGGGAAGAGCCACCCGGTTCACACAAACTCCACCTTTGAAAAGAACCGTGGCATTAAGAAAACTAAAGGCTTATTGATAACAAAAACTTGTAAAATAAGAAGCTATGAACCGAAAAAGAGGCTAATAAATGAAATAAGAAGCTATGTTATTAAGGAAAGTTGCAAAAGAAGTTATGATGTAAAATGCGGAAAGTAAACTAAATATGTACAATAGGGGATTTAGACGAATATACATAAGAGGGAATGAATATATACATGAAAAAGTAACTTTATATACATACCGAAATTGAAAAATAACGAAAAGTAAAGAAAATAAATGGTAAAGTTATATACATACCAAAAGTGAAAAAATAACAGTAAAGGAAAAGTAAGTGTTATATTTACATCCCAGTATCAAAAATCAAAATAGGACCACCCCCTCAAATGAAAGCTAGCATTGTCCTCAATGCTAAATAACCAAAAATAAGATCAAAAAAGAGGGTTAGAGAGTAAAGAAAACTCCCTATGGGTCCTCTGTCTGCATGGGGTCCTGTGGCTGGGTCCCTGGATCACCTGGCTCGGGGTCCTGTGGCTGGCCTGAGGCAACTCCCTCAGGATCCTCCAACTCAATCTCCACATGGTCAACCTGGGTCATCACTCTCCTCCTCCTGGGCTCACCTTTAGTCTCCTGCTCCTGAACCTGCTCTGCCTGAGCTGGAGCTGGAGCTGGATCCTCCAATAGAAGCTCCAATGGTAAGTCGCCAGCTACCTTAATCTTTTCCACCTCTTCTCTCAATTGCTTCACCGACTCCTTTGAGGCCCGAGTCTTTTTCGGCTTCTTTGTCTGCTTGCTCATCTCCTGAATTGACTTTCCTTGAACTGCAAGAGCATCCATAATAAGCTTTTGGTTGTCCAGGAGCTTCTTCTGGTTGTCCAGAAGCTCCTTAAGGGACTCCTTCACTGAAGCTGGCACCTGGGGCTGTGCGGGAACTGACTGGGCTTCCACTGAACTGGATAGCACAGACAACTTAAAAGTTGCTGCCTGCATCCAGTTGTTGATGCTGGAGAGTGTTTGGTTAAACATGTGAGCAGTCAACGGGTATGCTGAGGAGGAAGGCACTGAGGACGGCATAGAAGTAGATGGTCCGGAGGCAGGATCCGGTATGGCAGTGGGAGGCTATGAAGTAGTGAATACCACTATTGTCTCTTCAGACCGGCCAGTAGAAGTAGTAACTTTGCCCTTGGATCCCTTAGATTTCGGGTTCCCGGGACCCCGAAGATTGTACCATGAGAAGGGCTTCTTGGGCTTCACCTTGATATCGAAATCTCTTTTCTCTACCTCCTGATCCTCCAAGTACATGGTGAGGAAGTTTGGAAATGTGTAAGATCTATCGCCCTCGTTAACCACTCTGGCGATCACCCTAGACATGATATTCCCGACATTGATCGGGAACCTCGCCATGATAGCCGCCACTACAATCGCCCGGGAAACTGGCATGGTGTTTTCGTGAGTAGTGGGGTCTAGTCTGCTGCACACAAAGGTGTCCCAACCCTTTGCCTCAAAGTTCAGGGTGTTCCTCAAGATAGGAACCCCTGCTGTCAACAATGCTGGAGTAGTATCCGGGAGAGCCAGAAGTGATGCCAACCACGGGCGAGCTGCCTCATCCATCACCACCTTCTCTAAGTACGGTGACTCATCTTCATCATTGAATCCCGGGTAATCATTGATTGTCTTCCCATCAAACTTCGCAATCAGGTTCCGCACCTTAGTCACTTTTGTGCCCCTTTTGATGTGGGAGACATTGGCGTAGAATTCCTTGACTAAGTGTTCGTTAGCATCCGGCAACTAGCTGGTGAAGTAGTCCCAGCCCACTCTGTCAGTTAAGTGCTACTTCACATTGGGGTTGTGAGGCGGAAGGTCCCTCTCTATGAACTGGCGCTTATGTATGAGTGACTTTTAAGGCCACCACTCCCTGAATTTATGATATGCCAGCTCACTAACAAACCTCTGGGTTTCTTGTCCTCTCCAAGCCTCCAGTTTGGGTATCACCCCCTCTCCCGTCATCCGGTACCTCAATATCTACATCTATGGGGCCCTGTCCAGGTGACGAAGCTGTAGGTGAGGCTGAAGCTGAGGACTCACTACTCTCCGCTGAGCCATCAGACGACTCAGAAGAAGCAGGAGAAGTAGGAGAGGCTGGGGGTGTAGGCTCATCTCTCAATCTCAATCTCCCGGGAAATCTGGTACATGTGTGGGTACCGAGTCACCCTCTGAGGCCTCTCGGGAGGGAGCATACTCGCTCCCCTCTGAGTGGGAAGCAGCTCTATCTGCAGCTCAAATGTTTTTCCTCATTTGTCCGAATGATTTTCGTATTGCTGGGGTCAACTTGATTTGTCCTCGTCCCCTACCCCGGGAGGACTCTGCTTTCCCCTTTTGTTTCTCACCGCCACCTCTAGATTTAATCATTGTCTAAAAACATAATGAGTGGGAGAGTGTTAGTACTGGTGCTAGAAGAAGCATTGAAGAGAAGCAGTAGAACAAGGCACAGAAAAAGTTGCAGACCGCTGACCGCGGAAAATGCATCGCGGCCCCAGAGGTGTGGGGATCAGACTAGCCACCCTCTGAATCTAAGCACCGCTGATCGCAAAAAAATGAGCGCGGCCGTGGATGTTGCACTGCTGTCCGTGAAAAATCAACCGCGGCCTGAGTCAACCTAGGGTTTCAAATTGTTCATGCTTTTAGCAATATTATCTACATTGCTAACCCTACTAGGTATCCATCAATAAATCCTAACTATTTTAAGCCTAATTTAACTAATACTAATAAACCCTAGGTCAAAATTAAGAAAAAAAAAAAAAGAAGAAGAAGTAAAAACTATCCATTAAAAGAAGAACAAGTACAAAATTAAAGGCTAATGAATGAGTGAAATTACCAGATGTGAGATGAGTGGTGAAAAATGAACTTTGATTGTGTTTGTGCAGATTAGGTCTAACGTGAACAGTGAAAATTTTGCTTTGAGAGAGAAAAGATCGAAAAATATAAAAAGCTTCCTGAGGTTCTATTTATAGAAAACACCCAAGGGCCCATACAACTTACCTAGCGCGGCCGCGGTAAATCACCGCGGTCCGTGCTTGTGAAGAACTGAAGACCTGCTGTATTAAAACTACCGCTGAGAGCGGTAAATGGTAAGCAGCCGCGGTTGAGCACCACTGACCGCAAAGAATGCACCACGGACACGGTTGAAACTTCAAAGAAGTCTTATTTTTGGACTTTTCAATCCCGCGTCCGCCACCAATTTCCGCCTCCGCGATAAGGCCACCGCTGACCGCGAAAATGCAGCGCTGTCAGCGGTCCAACTTCAGAGAGTGTCAAATTTTTCCAGCTTTGTCATGCACTGCATCAAACATTCCTACACACATCTCACAACCAGTTAATTCAAAAACGAATCCTACACTACAAAGAAAATAAAAAAGAAGGAAAACACATGGGTTGCCTCCCAAGAAGCGCCTAATTTAACGTCGCGACACGATGCAGGTTACCATCAATCACTTGAGATAGATCATTGCCACCACGTGGTTGTTATCAAACTTGCCAAGATAGTGCTTCACTCTGTGTCCATTAACTCTGAAGATTTCACCATTTTTGTTTTTCAAATCAAGAGCACCGAACAGAGTCACAAGCACCACCTCAAAAGGTCCACTCCATTTTGACTTGAGCTTTCCCGGAAACAGTCGTAACCGGGAGTTGAATAAGAGAACCAAGTCACCCACTTTGAATTCCTTGCCACGAGCATACTTGTCATGTAAGTATTTCATCTTGTCCTTATACAAGGACGCGCTGGAATAGGCATAAAATCGAAACTCATCAAGCTCCTTGAGTTGCTCCACCCGGAGATTTGCTGCAACATCCCAATCAAGATTTAACTTTCTCAAAGCCCACATGGTCTTGTGCTCTAACTCAACCGGGAGATGGCAAACTTTCCCAAACACCAACCGGTACGGAGACATACCAATCGGAGTCTTGTAGGCTGTCCTGTAAGCCCATAAAGCATCATCTAGATTCTTTGACCAGTCAGTCCTATTTGCATTAACCGCCTTTGACAATATGCTCTTAATCTCCCTGTTGGAGACCTCAACTTGCCCACTAGCCTGAGAATGGTAAGGGGTAGAAACCTTGTGATTGACACCATACTTTGCAAGCAAAGTGTCAAATGCCTTATTGCAGAAATGAGAACCCCCATCACTGATGATTGCTCTAGGAGTGCCAAACCGAGTAAAGATATTCTTCTTGAGAAAAGCCACCACACTCCGGGCCTCGTTGTTAGGTAAAGCCACGACTTCGACCCACTTTGAAACATAATCAACGGCCACCAGAATGTATGTGTTGCCACAAGAACTCACATAGGGTCCCATGAAATCAATGTCCCACACATCAAATATGTCAACCTCAAGAATAGTAGTGAGAGACATCTCATCCTTGAAATTCCACCTCCTCTCTAACACTCATCACATTTCTTCACAAGCTCACCCGCATCCTTGTATAGTGTAGGCCAATAAAAACCATAACTAAGCACCTTTGAAGCTGTCCTTGCCCCACCATGATGACCACCGTAGGGGGAGGAATGACAAGCATCCATAACACTCATTTGCTCCTCTTCCGAAACACATCTCCGGATCACACCATCATTACAGATTTTGAACAAATAAGGCTCATCCCAATAGTAGTCCAAGCTATCCATTTAAGCTTCTTCCTTTGGTTAGAAGAGAGCTCACACGGAACAATGCCGATCACAAGGAAGTTGGCAACATCCGCAAACCAAGGCATGCTATTCATAGATACAGAGAGGAGTTGCTCATCAGGAATGAATCATTAATTTCAAGGCCATCAAGTGGCCTCCCTTCCTCCTCCAAGCGGGACAAGTGGTCTGCCACTTGGTTTTCACACCCTTTCCAATCAGCAATCTCAAGGTCAAACTCTTGAAGCAATAGAACCCATCTCATCAACCGAGCTTTGGAATCCTTCTTTGTCATCAAGTAGCGGAGTGCTGTATGGTCAGTATGAACTATCACCTTGGCCCCCATGAGATAGGGCCTAAATTTCTCCATTGCAAACACAACTGCTAACAAATCTTTTTCCACCACTGTGTAATTTACTTGAGCATCATTCATCGTTTTGCTTGCATAATACACCGGGTGAAACATCTTGTTTATCCTTTGACCCAAGACCGCTCCCACCGCAACATCACTCGCATCACACATGAGCTCAAAAGGTAAGCTCCAATTGGGTGCGGTTATAATAGGAGTGGTCGTCAATTTGTACTTGAGAAGTTCAAAAGCTTTCATGCATTCCTCATTAAACACGAACTATGCATCCTTTTCCAATAGTTTGCACAAAGGATTCACTACCTTAGAAAAGTTTTTGATGAATCTTCGGTAGAACCCCGCATGCCCAAGAAAACTCCTAACCCCCTTGACAGAAGTAGGAGGAGGAAGCTTTGAAATCACTTCAATCTTAGCCTTGTCCACTTCTATTCCGTTCTTTGAGATCTTATGGCCGAGGACAATGCCCTCCTCGACCATGAAGTGGCATTTTTCCCAGTTGAGCACAAGAATTGTCTCTTCACACCGGGCCAACACTTTGTCAAGATTCTTCAAACACTCATCAAAGGAGTCACCCACAATACTGAAATCATCCATGAACACTTCCAAGAAATCCTCCACCATGTCAGTAAATATAGCCATCATACACCGCTGGAAGGTAGCTGGTGGATTACACAAACCGAATGGCATCCGTGAAAATGCAAAGGTCCCGTACGAGTATGTGAAGGTGGTTTTCTCCTGATCTCGGAGCAATCAAAATCTGGTTGTAGCCTGAGTACCAATCCAGGAAACAATAGAAGGCACGCCCAGCAAGTCTATCTAGAATTTGGTCAAGAAAGGGCAATGGAAAATGATCCTTGCAGGTCACTTTATTCAGCTTTCGGTAGTCCATGCACACCCTCCATTCGGTGACAGTGCTGGTGGAATCAACTCGTTTTGCTCATTGGTAACCACAGTATACCACCCTTCTTCGGAACACATTGCACCGGTGAAGTCCAAGAACTATCCGAGATGGGGTACACAACCCCTGCATCAAGCCACTTGATCACCTCCTCTTTGACAACCTCTTGAATAGCCTCGTTCAACCTCCTTTGATGTTCTACGGAGGGCTTGGCATCATCTTCAAGTATAATCTTGTGCATGCAAAAGGCGGGGCTTATCCCTCGAATATCATCTAGAGTCCATCCAATTGCCTTCTTCCGTCTTTGAAGCACCGGCAATGTGGCATCTACCTGCATGTTAGTAAGACAAGAGGAAAGAATAACATGCAAAGTTGAACTAGAGCCCAAGAATTCATACCTGAGGTGTGAGGGCAAAGGCTTCAACTCCAAAACGGGAGGTTCCTCAATTGAGGGCTTTGTTGGCGGAGTTTTTCTATTCTCAAGATCCAAAGAGAGCTTATGGGGCTCATAAGAATAAGAGCCCATTCTGTGCAAAGCATTGACACACTCCACCCTTCCTTCATCCTCATTCACACCAAGGTTCAACAATACCGGTTCTAAAGGATCCTCCACATCTGATCATGGCACTAGTATCATCAACTATCACCTCTATGACAAGATCCACAAAAGAGCACACTTCAGTACTATTCGGCTGCCTCATTGATTTGCACACATGAAAGACCGCTTTTTCATCACCTACCCGGAAGGTGAGTTCCCCTGCTTCCACATCAACCAATGCCTTCCCAGTTGCAAGGAAAGGTCTTCCCAAAATTATAGGCACCTCATAGTCGACTTCGTAGTCGAGAATCACAAAATCAGCAGGCAAGATAAATTTGTCCACCCGGACAAGAACATCATCAATAATACAAAGCGACCTCTTCATAGTTCTATCCGCCATTTGCAATCTCATTGAAGTAGCTCTTGGTTGACCAGTACCCAATGTTTTGAACACGGAGTAAGGCATCAAATTGATACTTGCTCCCAAATCACACAATGCCTTTGCGAAATTCGCACTCCCTATGGTACATGGAATGGTGAAAGCACCGGATCTTCAAGCTTTGGAGCCATCGAGTGCACAATTGCACTCGGTGAGTAATTTTGATGGTCTCACAATCCATAGATCTCTTTTTAGTCACCAAGTCTTTCATGAATTGGCGTAACCCGGCATTTGCTCAAGAGCTTCCACCAAAGGAACATTGATTGACAAGCTTTTCATCATCTCAATAAACTTCTTAAATTGGTTTTCATTCTTTTGCTTCGCAAGTCTTTGAGGGTAAGGTGTAGGAGGCCTTGGCAAATGAGCCTTGGCTTTAGGTACAACTGTTTCTGGCATGTCTATTACGTGTTCCCTAGACAGGTTCACGTCATTTTGAGTCTCCACCTCATTATCATGAATATCAATTCTCACTTCGGCATTCAAGTTCTCTTCACTCACTTGCTCATCAACTATAGGAATGTGAGCACTTAATTTTTGACCATATTTGATTTTTTCGCTCACTTTTTAGTATTTAAATAGATTTTAAGTTTAATTTTAATATTTTAGTTTTATTTCACCTTTTTATAGGTTTATTTCAGATAAATTGAAAATTATAAAAAAAGAGTTAAATATTTTAGTGTATTAGTTTTATTTTCATTTTACAAAGAAAGAAAAGTTTCAACGAAAAAATAAAGGATATAATTTTATTTAGCTTAGTTTAATTTTAAGTTAGAAGTTTTGAGAAATAAATATTGAGTGTAGTAATTTTACTTTGCTTTTTATTTACTTATTTAGTAGGAGTAGATTTTTTTAGTAATTATCAAAAACAAGGAAAAAAAAGAGCCAATTAAAAATGGCCATTTGCCAACGATTCCTCCTTATTTCCTCATAACAAACTCACATGCACCTTCCCAACACCTCACCCATTTATCCTTTCTCCCCAAGAAATACCCACATAATGCTTTGTATTATTTAATACCTAGATACACACTAAAAAAGGATACCAAAAAACAATAAAAAAAGGGGGACGTGATCTCTTTCAATAGAGAAGCAGCCGTAGACCTCCCCCTCCCTTTCCAAAAAACCAGCCGCACCACCCCCATTTTTGGACCTCTGATTTCTCTGATCTTCCTCACTTTCTCATCTTCAATATACAGAATCACAAAAAGAAGAGGGAAGCAACAACCGCCCCAGCCCTTCAAAAAGGGACCTAGGAGTCGGCCGTACCCCCCACAGAAATCCCCACTTTGTCTCCGGATTTGTTTCTAGATATTGAAGGCCTCCTCCGTACGTCACACCAGTCATTCACCATTTTTACATTCATCTTCTCCACCTTCAACCAGCCATTAAAACCATCAAAAATAGCTCCAAAGGTCACCAAAGACCAGCTGAAACGCAGCCATAAACGACCCCAAACAAGCAACGGAACAACAACTCAACCGCTGCCAATTTCAGTTCAAAAAATAGTCCGAAAATGGACATCAAAACCCAGCTGTAAAAATCATTCCAAAACACCTGAAACCAGTCGCAAATTAGCTCTTTTCTACCTCAAAAACGACCCTCCTTCTCTCATAAAGCAGTAGCATTTATGGGATCAAGTTCAGTTAAAGCTTCGGTCGTTGGTCGCTAGTTTTGTTCGAGTTCGCCGATGAAGGTTCACGGTATCTGTTTGAAACTTTGGATAATAGCTTCTACTGCTCTTGTGTTTCAAAATGCTTGGCATCAGATTTCACAATATCAAGGTCCATCTTTAATTTTATTATTATTTTTTAAATAAGATTGTTATTTTGTTTATTGCTCCATAATTACATGTTCTACTGTTTCATTGACTTGTTAGCCCCTTTTGCCTTATTTTAATTATTAAGTATTTTTTTTGTTTATTCGTCTCATGTGAAACTAGTTTAATGCCATGTACTGTTGAGCTTAGTTTAATTGAATGTTTAAGTGAATATGTGTTATACTTGTGCTTTATTTAATTAATTCCACAGCCTTCTGTTTTTTTAGTTCTAGTATTACTTATATCTCTAAGATTTAAACAATTTTGACAATGGAAGAAAGAATGAGCTTTGAGAATAATTTATCAGTTTAATTTTCATCTGCTATGCTGGACGTTCTTGTTATCGAAAAGCATCATTAAAGATTTATAGTTTCTTTCATTGCTATTAGCATGACTAGTTCTAAGAATTAATTGTAGTTTCTGTCTTATCTTTGGATAGTGATTTGCACATAACTGATATTGTTCATAATTTTTAGTTAAATCAAGCATTTCTTTCACTATGTCAATTCCATAATTCTCCTTCCTTATAATAATCTGAAACTTGGGGAGACATAATTCTTGAATACGGTAGTATGCTTTAGGCACTAATCTAATTAATCTATCATCGTGATAGTGTACATGTTCGCATGACATATTTACGATTTTCAAAATAAATTGAGGTATGCGTTCGCGCAACTTCGGCCAAACAATCTTAATATTAATAAAACGTGATTAATTGTGTACACGTACGCGTGACATGATTCTTGACGCGCCAAACGAAATGAGTACACGTGTGCGTGACTCGTTTCTGGTTAATTTCTTAATTAAAAGCGGTAAAAGGTAAAATACACATGGGTTCTAAAAATACGTAATTAGACGATTAATTAAGCCATGTATGATTAAAGCGACCGTGCTAAAACCACAGAATTCGAGAGTGCCTAACACCTTTTTCCGGGTTAACAGAATTCCTTACCCGGTCTTCTGGTTTCGCAGACTTTAAAACAGAGTCAATTTTCCTCGATTTGGGATTTAAAATAAATCGGTGACTTGGGACACCATAAATTATTCCATGTGGCAACTCTGAAATAAATAAATAATCCCATTTTGATTATTGTCACTTTAATTGGAAAAACTCCCTTATGCCCCTACGGGAAAAAGGAGCTGTGACAAGGAACATCACGATGTTGCACTTCAACCTCATCACTCACAACTTCCTTTTGCTTGGAGGTATTCACCTCACCACCTCAACCGCTTCTTGTGATCACCGCCATTGCATGCCCGGTATTGTTCCCACCCTTCGTGTTTACTACCGTATCATTAGGTAGAGCCCCCTTAGGGCGAGTATTCAAAGATTGCAAAATCTGGCCAAGTTAAACCTCCAAGTTTTGGATTGAAGTATTGTGGGATGCCAACTAGGCGTCAGAGTCGGCGTTCTTTTTCATCATTTGTTCAAACATCATCTCGATCCTCCCCATCTCATTGTTCGATGAGCTTGGACCTTGGGATGGAAATGGAGGCGGGTTGTTTGGTTGTTGATACATCGGAGGCCTTTGAAAGTCTTGCCCCCGATTTTCTTGATTGCCATTATTCCAATCCCCTTGGTTGTTGTTTCCTCCCCTATTGTTGTTGTTGCCACCCCAGTTGCCCTGGTTGTTCTGGTTGGCCCAATTCTGATTGTTGTTCCCCCAGTTGCCATTTCCTTGTTGGTTTTGATTCCCCCAATTTCTCTGGGATCTCCACTGTTGTTGTTGGTTAGGAGCATTGCCCCTTTGTCCTTGATAATTGTTCACGTACTGCACTTCTTCACTTTGCTCATCATACCCATCATCTTGGTTGAAACCACCATTACCTTGCTCATATTGATCCGGACTACCTTAACCTTGTTGACCTCTTTGTCGCCTCTTGTTGACCAACATATTGATACCTTCCATAGCATTTACTTGTCTCGGCGCTTGAACTTGCTGCAATTGAGCTTTTGCAAACTGGTTCATTGTTGTAGTTAACTCTGCTATTGCCTGGCCATGGTTGCGGAGCTCTTTGTGCAGGTGAATGATTGTGGGATCACCCTGTGGCACATTAGCTCGACTTCGCCAAGATGAGGAAGTATCTGCCATCTCATCCAAAATCTCACACGCCTCAGCATAAGGTGTGTTCATAAAATTTCCCCCTGCTAGTTGGTTCACCACACACTGATTGGTCGTGTTAATGTCACGGTAGAAAGTTTGCTGGATCATTGCTTCGGTCATGTCATTGTTCGGACATTCTTTCACCATTGTCCGATATCTTTCCCAGATTTCATGAAGTGGTTCATTAGGTTCCTGTTTGAAGGCCAAAATCTCATCTCTCAAAGTCGCCACATTCCCCGTCGAGAAAAATTAGCTATAAACTTGTCGCCAACTCATCCCATGTATGGATGGAATGGTTGGGAAGTCTTTCGAGCCAGTCCAAAGCTTTCCCTCGAAGTACGAAAGGGAACAATCTCAATCTTAATGCATACTTCGACACATTCGTCTGCTTGCTTCCCCAACAGGTATCCACAAAGCCTTTAAGATGTTTATATGCATTCTGATGGGGAGCGCCTGTGAAGTACCCTCGCTGCTCCAATAAAGTCAATATCACATTTTTAATTTGGAAATTGCCTGCCCGAATCCGGGGTGGGACAACTTGCGTACCCCTCATTTGGAAGCACCCGAGGAGTGACTCTTTAAGAAGGTGGGGGAGGTTCTGGAATGTTGTCATTGGCCTGGCAGCCTCTTCTTTGACCTTGAGGTGCTAGAGGCATCTCATCTTCGCCATTATCTTCAACCTCCTCCCCTGAAACATTTCCAATAGGATCATTTTTTGCCATGTTATACCTGAATCGATTAACTCACACAAATTAGTAAAACAGAAGGAAAGAAAAACAAGACACAAAACTATATAGATAGATAGCCAAAATTGTTTAGCTCCCCAGCAACGGCGCCAAAAAGTTGATCTGAGCCAATCCTAAACCACTATAGAGTAGCAAGAGCGGTCGATGCAGCTTTGACCTGAAAGGTCGGGATCGAATCCACAGAGAGCTAAGGAAGGTTTGGAATTGGGTTCCTATCTATTTTAGCAATGTGCGATGTTCTTGATTGCACTTCCAATCGTTCTTTGTTTGTTCTCTATTCTATTTTAATACTAGTGATGCAGGAAAATAAGCTAAGTATGATATTTTTGTATGGGATTTTCTTAATTGGTAAAAAAGCACTAGGGATGTGACTTACTCCTAGGTGAGTATCTAACGGGATCCAAAACTTAGGGCAAATTTGTTATAATTGAGATCATGATATAGCCATTGCACGTAACTACTCACTCTATACCTCTTGGTAGTTTGAGTGACTTTGCCCTAATTGGCTTTCTCAAGCCCAATTTGGTGTTCAAACAGTGCAAGCAAAATTGGCTCAAGTCAGGTATTACTATCTCTAGGTTTAACCCTTTAATTGGGGCTATCAATCTCTTGAATGAGAATGAATGCATCCCAATTCCTTGTTGGCCTGAATTTCCTAAATTTGGATTCTCTTTCTCAAGAAGAGCCTAAGTCAAAAAGACACAAATTAGTGTTTGCAACCACCAATTCAACATTTAAAGCATAAATCAGACCAAATATCATTCACCCATAAATATTTATGCCCTAAAATAGAATACCCATTAAATACCCACACTAGGGTTGAGCCACAACTCTAGCTAATGGGTCTAGCTGCTCATAATCAAAGAGAAAATCAAAGATTTAGATGAAATATAACCCATAAAAAGTAAATACAAGATTAAAATCTAAGATTAATTATTAAAGATATTCTAAAATTACTCAAAAGGTGTGAGGCCCCGTAAAATTTTTGGCTCAAAACCTAGTATCTTGTGGTGTCAACTCCGAATGTGTGTTAGGAATGCGTAGCCTTGGTATTGATCTAAGCTTGTAAAAAAATAAAAAAGAATCAATTTCCCAGAAAAATGCCATTTTGCGGTCAAGAATGCGGTCGTAGATCTGGTATGCGGACCACATTCCTACCGCATAGTGAAGCTATGGTTTGGTTAAACTTAAGGTCAAGATGCGGTCCAAAATGCGACCGTATAATTGATATGCGGAGCGCATTTCTACCGCAGAGTGGAACAGAAGAGTTGTCAAAATTAATGTTGAAAATACGGTCTATTATGCGATCGCATAACCAATATGCGGACCGCATAATCGTCGCATAAGTTCCTCAAGGATTTGTGAAGGTCAGTTCTGCGGTGCACAATGCGACCGCATAACAGGAATGCGGACCGCATTCCTGTCGCAAACCCAAACAGATTCACCAAAGTTTTGGGGGCAATTCTGCGGTCCAATCTGCGGACCGCATTTCTGTTCTGCGATCGCAGAATGCGACCGCAGATCTTGCTCGGGCTTCTATTTTATTTTATACCCGACCCCCTTTTTAATAAAACACCCCCAGCCCCTCATTTTTAACGATCTTCTGCACAAAATAAGAGATAGGAAGAGAGGGTCTTGAGAGAGAAAGTCATCTTCTCCAAAATTTGATTCTCCAAAACCATCCGGGCCGGGAAATTTCAAGCTTATCTTCATCCCCCTTTTCTTGCAGGTAACATCCCTAACCCTTTTCACTTAAAGTTTACGTGGTTTAAACGTAACGGGGGGGGGGGAGTCTCATGCATTGGTTTTTGAAAATAGTGGTTGAACTCATACATGCATGTCATTCTATAACCTAAAACCTAGTGAGAGTAATTGGGTAAGAGTAAAAGATGGTACAAAGATGGGTTGGTAACCTAAATAAGTTTGAGTAGAAATTGTGAACTTCTTTTCTAAGTCATACGCGTTAACTTGTGCACTAGATTGACGTTGCTAGACCATTTGGTGAATTGGAAATAGAAGTTAAAAGGGAATTCGGCTCCAGGTATGTATGGCTAACTTTGAACTTGTAAAATCGCCTTGTTTGGGTGTTTGAGTGCTTGGTATGTGATTTCTACGTGATTTGTTTGTGAAATTCCTGTGATTGGTATGGTTGAGTGATTGTGGTTGTGCCTTCGCTATATTGATGCAATTAATCAGAAATAAACCAAGTTTGCGATTGTGAATGTGCTATGTGGTAAGAACTGTGAAACAAGTAATGGAAGGAAATGGGAATTGATGTGCTCGGAATAACCGTGGTAGTAACATATGTGGTTTGTCGTGGGAAATTATCGTTGTGACCTATCAATGCATATGAGTAGTGGAATACATGGAAATGGTATTGATGGCTATGGAAGTTCATGTAAATTGTTGTTGTTGTTCTTTGTAAATTGTTGTTGTTGTTTCTTGAGGATTGTTGTTGTTGTTCTTTGTGAATTGTTGTTGTTGTTGTGTTGTTTGTGAATTGTGATTGTTCGGTGGGATCGGGTTGCGCGCCGCAACACGAAGAAATAAGGTGTGGGTTGTGGTGATAAGGGTGGCCGAGGTAATAAGGTTGGAAAGCGATCGAAATCGCTATTGAAATGAACTATGAGCAAATTGTGAAATTATTGATGTGGAAATGTGGAAGGGGAAACAGGAGAGATTGTAAACTTGTGGTTTGATTGCTCTTTCTTTGAGGATTTGATTGTTATTTCCATTTCAATTACATGCTTGTTTATGGAGGAGAGATTGTATACCTGTTGGCTTAATTGTTCCTTCCTTGTGGATTTGATTGTCGCTTTTATTACTGCTACTTACTTGCTTATGGTTCGAGTTTACTTGGAGCAAAGTTTGTTCATACATACCAGTACAATTCAAATGTACTGACGTCCCTTTTGCCGGGGGCGCTACATTCGTGTTATGATTGTAGGTGGATCCGTAGCAGGTACTCCAGTCCACCGATCGTAGCTCCCCTTCGTCATCCATCAGCTTTTTGGTGAGCCCCTTTCCTCTCGGGGCCTTCGTGGTTCAGGCCACATCGTTTCCAAAGTTTTAGTTGATTTTGTGTAAGGTATAGCCGGAGCCTTGTTACCGGCAAATACTGTATTATCTTGTTGTATTATTAGAGGCTCCGTAGACAGTAGATGTGGGTTAGAAACTTGTGTAGATCCGTGTTTTCATACATTGGTAACGAGTTGGTGATTTCATTACTATTATGTAAGTACGTATGTGTTTTGTAAATTAAAAATTGTTCTTAATTAATTATTTGGCAAATTCTTGGAATAATTGAGTAAGGAAAACGTGGGGTAACATGTGGGTTAGAAAAGGCATCCAGGTTCGCTTGGATGGGGCTACCCGGTCGGGCGCCGGTCATGTCCCTCGAATTTGGGGCGTGACAAAAGGGCTAAAAACGGCTGTTCACGTGCTCTACCAAACAAAAGATAACCTAAAAATCTAAAAAAGAAGTATTTATACACATCTAAATTTTCCGGACAAAAATGCCCCTACGGAGGCTCCGCTGACAGCGAAAAATGGACAGCTGCAACGCTAAGACTACCGCGGCCGCGCAAAATCAACCGCGGACCGCGGTCTTCAACTTTTAGCTCCACTTCTGGCTCTCTGAATCTGACTACCGCTGAGGGCGGTAAATCGACCGCTGCCGCGCTAAATCACCGAGGGCAGCGGTGACTTGTTAATCCCAAACACACTCTTTGAACTTTTCCACCGCTGAGAGCGAAATCAAGACCACCTCAACGGTGGACTCTCCGCGTCCACGATTGTTTCTTCGCTGTCAGCGCTCTTTTGACTTAGCTTTGAACTTGTGCAGGTTTCACCCTTTTTTGAGCTGGTTATGACTTCCTTGTCTCTTTTTGACCAAACACTACAATCAAGCACAATAAGTTAGCTTTCGGGAATACTTGTACACACTTTTAATCCAAAACCTAAGCAAAAGGAGCATAAAATAGACTAGAATCCTTAGTTATCAATATCTGAGCAGGAGTTTTGTTCAAATGGTCAACCATAGAGTATTCTCTTGCTTGCACTTTTCTCCAAAGGTCGTCAGCGCCAGTCTCAATGACGGGCGGCTTAGATACAACTTCTTTGCTTGTTCCTCCCAAGTTCTCGGGTGTATAAACCCTACCAATTCTAGTCACGCCTCATGCTGCACCTGTTTCTTCCATTTTCACATTTCCTTTCCTTCTTGCTTCCGCAACATAATCCCATGGTATAGCATCAGACTTATTAGATGGCGTAGGTGCTACCATCACGGTGAAGGGTGTGGTTACCTCAACTTCAAACGGTGCTGGTGCGGTTACCTCAACTTCAATCGGTGTCTGGGTTTGTACCAATGGACGTGAGGGTGACTGGAGATATTTTAGGATCATCCCCTTCCCGAATGAGTCCAATTGACACTTCCTGATCCCATTGTTCATCGGTCTCTATCACATTTACTCCCTCACCTCTATGATCTGGGAGAGGATTGTTATGAACATTGGGTGCAACCTCCTTTGCCTGTATGAATTTAGTATCGATTAATGTCTGTATCTTGTCCTTCAGAGTGCGACACTCATTAATGGTATGACCCTTCATGCTTGAGTGATAGGCACATGTCTTGTTTGTGTTAATCCACTGAGAAGAGTTTTCCATAGCAACAACTGGAATGAGAGTGACGTCACTGGCAGCCTTCAGTCTCTCATATAGTTGGTCTATGGATTCAACAATTGGAGTGCATTCTCTAGGTGGTCTTCGATCGAAATTTGGTCTTGGTTTTTGGTAATTTTGGCGGGCTGGTGGTGGTGAGTGGTAATATGCGGGTTGGGTGTTATAAGTGTGGTAGGTGCGGCAGGTTGTTGGTATCTGGGGGGTGAAGGCTGGTATTTGGGTGAAGGTGTTTGGTATGTGAGAGGAGACTTTGGACCTTGGGCTACCATTACTGCACCCGCTTCTTTCTTCTTAGAGATACCTCCTGACTGCAAAGCTTTATTTGTGGCTTGGAGTGCTTCGAAATTTGTCACCATTCCGCTCTTGATCCCTTCTTCTATTCTTTCTCCCAGCTTGATGATGTCAGAGAATTTATGGGTTTCAATAACCATCAGCCTTTCATAGTATTGTGGGTCTTGAGCTCTGATGAATAACTTATTCATCAACTCTTCTTCAAGTGCCGACCTTACTTTTGCAGCTTCAGATCTCCATCGAGTAGCATACTCGCAGAAGGTTTCCGTTGGTTTCTTCTTAATATTTTGAATGTAGAAAATGTCTGGTGTGTTTTCTGTGTTGAACCCGAATCGATCCATGAAGTTTGACACCATACTCACCCAATTAACCCACTTCTTTGGGTTCTGACTGATGTGACAAGACAAAGCATCTCCTGTGAGGCTCCTCATGAACAGCTTCATGCGAATTCGTTCATCTTTGCCAACTCCTACAAGTTTGTGACAATATGTCCTTAGATGCACTTTCGGATCACCAGTTCCGTCAAATATTTCGAACTTGGGAGGTTTGTAACCCTCTGGAATTTCTACATTTTGGTTGGATGCACAAGTCCTCATAATTCAAACCGTCAATGCCCTTGCCTCCTTCGACACTCTAAACTCTGCCGGTGAGTTTCTTGAGTTATTCCGCCATGTTCTTGATGAGTAGGTCCTTCTCGGTGAATTCCAGTATATATAGGGTTTGTTGTGGGGGTGTGGGGTAAAGTTTCCACATATATGGGATTGCTTTGGTGGACTCCGGGAATCTGGGCATAATGGTGGTCATTGGTTGAGTTTTGGGGATCAGGAGTAGGTTGCGGCGCATTCTAAGGAGTGTGGTAAGTGGTAGTTTGTGGGTATTGAGTTGGATGGTGATGGTGTTGTGGAGGAGTAGGTATCGGTGGAGGGTTATGGTTCTGAGGAGGTGTGGTGTATTGATGTGGTGCGGGAGGGTTCGACGGTGGATTTTGGTTCTGTGTGTTTTGGGGAGGTGCCGGGTTTTGGGCGTTTGGGTTTTGTTGGTTGATATCAGGGACGTTTAAGGTGAGGGAAAGGTTTGCTAAGTTCCGGACCTGCTCAAGTTCTCCTTGTAGCTCCAGTATTTTTTGTTCCAGGCGTAGGACCAATTCGTTCTGTGCTGGAGTACTTTGACCATCTGAAGTTTCAACATTTTCTGCATTGTCTTTTCTGATACCGATTAAATCGTCCATTTTTCCTTTCCCTTTGCTTCTGCCTTTAGGATCACTTGGTGGAGGAGGAGATGGAGGACCTCTGGATCTAGTGAGATATACGGACGATTCCAGTATGCACGAACCAACCTTGGGGAATGGGAATAATCAAAGGAAAGAAAACAAACAAAAGGTAGCCAAGTCAGTAAGGGATATTGAAAGGATGCTTGCAATATTTAACATGCATTGCGAAATTATGTAACAAAATTTGCGTCCTAATTTGGGGGACCTTGTTGTGCCTGAGGCAGGCCTAAGCAACACAGATATTTAGAGAAAATTGATGCCAATAATTGTGTCATTTCATTAATGTGAAAATAAATCAAGTCCTTACTAAAACGACAATAATAAGAGAGTTACTAATGGCATTTTCCTTATTACAATCGTAATCTAAAACTAAGCTAGAAAGCAGTAAAGAACATCATTTCCTAATCTACTTGGTCCCACAAGGACTTTCCCCATGCTTGGCTCTCTTGACTCCATCAATCAGGTTCCCTAGGTCGCGCATATCCAATAACTGGTAAGCCTTTGCTAAATCCCTCCTTCATTTCCATCCGTGTTCTGACAATCTGAAAGTCTCTTCCTCATCTTTCCTTCAAGTTCTATCAACCCTTGCTCCAAATATTCCAATCTCTTTGTTGACTTAGTGGCAATTTCCCTCCATTCGTTGATTGCTTCCATATCCACTTTGTGTTGTTCCAGATGCCTGGCTTCAGACTCGAAGACCCTTTTGCGTAACCTCCTATACTTAACTTGTGCTTCAGCAGCGTCATCTATGATCCTATTTTCCAGATTAATTCCCGGCTTATCGTCTCCTGCTATATCATCCACCAACTATGATGGGTAGAAGTACACATGGCCAGTAGGATACCTGTCTGGTTCAATAGTATCCTTCTCCACGATGACCTTTTGGTTCCACATCTGCTGTGCCTCGAACTTGAATGGAATAATGTCCCCTTTAAAATCTACTTTGTACTAGACCATGCTGGCAACACGAGGTATAACATGTTTCCTTTCCGCTTGTCTCATTACCCTTATAGGAGCATAAGGATAGATGCCCCTCAACCCGATCAGTACCAGATGAGTAGTCTCTCTTGACCTGATGATGAACTCACTACTAGGAAACCATTCAAACATCCAATGTACGTGCTCGTCTGTTAGATTGCTGAAGAAACGCAAACTTACAGGATTTTTCAGGTTGTGCAAACCTGTCTGGGATAAATGTCCTCTTCTTTGGGTGATGGTAAGCTATGTAGTCGTTCAATGGTCGACGCAGAAGCTCTTGGCAATATTCTCCCCTCTGAAAATGTTCCAATAACCAAATTTGCATTAACAGATTACAACCTTCGAAGTGCCCAAATCCGTGCTTACACCGATCTAGAGCGCGGTACATTTCAGCCAAGATCATGGGGACGATAGTATAGGTTTGTCCCACGATGCCTTCCATCAGGGTTCTGGCGACCATGGCTAGACGAGTGTGGATCCTTCCCCCTTTCATCGGAAATAACGACAACCCCAAGAAGTAGACACTGAACATATAAACTCAATGGTACGTCCAACCCAAGGAAGTAATGGCAAGTTCATCATGATGAAGGAGATATGACTTACTGTGCCCATAACGCTCATAAAGGAATTCAAATGGGATGTATGACTTCTTCAAACAAAGCAACTCATCATTTTTCTTAAAACCTAGCATTTTTAGAAAACCGCGAGGGGTGCAATTCTCTGGCACTAATAACCCTGGACTATCCCATGGCAGCTTAGCGAAGCCTCCTATTTCTTCTAGGAGAGGAGTCATTTCTATGTCACCAAAGCGAAGACGACCCTTTTCTCATCCCAAAACATAGTGGCAGCCTCAATCAATGCTCTATTCGATCGTATGTCTAGCAAGACGGTAAATTACCAAGGACCCTTCTCACGTGATTCTTGTCGCTGTGCGCGAGAGTTTTCCACCAATCAAGCAGCAGAGGTGGGATATTTTGGACCATGCCGAACCTGGGAACTTCGTGCTTCATTTTCTGCAAACAAATAGGTTAGCCCTTTCCCCCTCCAGACTCGACTATTTACACAATAATGATCAACATATTGGCATATTTTCTCCAAGTAATGCACATAACATGATGGTGTCCATTGGGATTGTGGAAATTCCGTCGGACTTTAGACAAGGCTTATTTTAGCGGGCTATCACGTTAACAACGTTCTAACCTGTACTAGGTTAACATGATGCATGTACATTTGATATTGGACTAAGGTTTCTAGAATGGCCTAGACTGGTACTCTCAAGTGGAAAAATTGAGAGGGAAAGGCACAGAACTGTCGACTGCACCGCTGATCGACTAGTCTACCGCAAATAAGCCTTTTCGATTTAAAAAGGATAATTTTGGAAGAGCGCAGACACTCATCAAGTGCCGCTATGTTGATAATTGGCACGAGTGGAGTATGATGTGGAGCATGCTTTATGCAGAGATAATAACACATTGTCAAGTATTTGCATGATAAATATGTAAAAAGCGGTAAATACAGTATTAAAGTAAAACATGAAAAATACAAAAAAAAAGACAAAAAGAGAAGTTATTTCGTGGAATGCGAGAATGTAATAAAGCAAACAAGGGAGTAGGGATGGGAGAGGCGTGATATAGCGGTCTTTAAACAAATGAAGAGCAGTTATAGCAAATAAGGGTGAATAGGAAAGAGATGTGCATGTTATAACAAATTTAAGCAAATAAAGGTGGAGAAGGGAAGGGATGTGCACGTTATAATAGATTTAAATTATAAGGGTGAATAGGGAAAATGGTGTGCATTTAAAAGCAAAATTTAACAAATAAAAATGAAAAGGAATGTGCATTTTATAACAAAGGAAAAAAATCCACATAAGCCAAGTTCATTATGGTAAAACCCTAAGTATATCCCCGGCAGAGTCGCCATGCTGTCGCGCCTCGTTTTCTCGCGAAAGCGGGCTTTTAAATGGGTATTAAAAAGAGAAGAGTCGCCACCTAACGATTTTGAAGGTGCGTTTGGGCACCTATTTGCAAATGACTCTGTTTGACTAGTCAATGCCACCAAAGATCGGGTAAGGGCTCAAATTACCTCAAAGAGAAGGCGTTAGGCACTCTTCGAGGTCCATAACTGTGGGTCCTGTCCGAACTTAAGACTATGTGGATTGCAATTAGGCCAAGTGATCAAATAAGCAAAGGGAATATAAAGGTCAAAGAATTTCATTATAACACGATTAGTACAAATCTTAGTACGAATAGGGATATAACTGTATAGATCTAACATCAACATATAAAGGAGGGGGTCCTAAATTTTTTAGCCTAAAGGATCACCCCGTGCAACATAAATAATACTTTGCGACTCCCTTGAGGTAGGGAGTTACTCATATTATTCTGCGTGCACAGACTATCATTTCCTGCTACCCGATTACTATGTTAAAGTTGTTTACCTAGAATCGCTTCAATTCAATTCTAAGTCGTGCTCTATGCGTGCACTACCCGTCCCATCCTACGGTCCAGGAGGCATTGGACCTCTATTTAGGTAGTTCTAGACCTTACCTAGGCTGCTCAAAAATGTTAAAACTAGGCGACATACAAAAACACATTGGACATCAAATATGGGTAGTTAAAAGCTAAAGTCAGCCTCCACACTTAAGCAACAAATGCACGCGAAACAGGTTTTCATGTTGGGTAGTTTCAGAATTAAGAACATTAAGTCCTATAGACATGATTCTATGTGACTTTGAATTAAAACATACAGGCAGTTTCAGATGCAAGGCGCTGCTCATACACAAGATTATACAGTTTTTACACGATGATAATTGAGATTACAGATTTCCAGTTATTAAACCTATAGATGTTGTGTCTAAGTGAATTACGTAGTAAAGGACAGTGAAATCTATTGGAGAAAAGCCCAGAATTACTCATGCTTTCTGACAGCGGCATCAATAAGCAGTAGATAGTGTTTGAGAAGTTCAACATTCACATTTTTAAGGCGAGTAGTAATACCCTATAGGCAGGATCTCTAGGCGAGTAGTAATACCCTATGGGCAGGATCTCTAGGCGAGGAGTAATACCCTATAGGCCGAATCTCTAACAATTGGCGATTGGAACCAATTTTATTATGCTTAGCACCCTATAGACTTGTTTTCTAAGTGAGCATTATGATACAGTAGCAAATGGGATAATTAAAATCCTATAGGCATGATTTCTAGTGGATATGCTGCAGTTGTGCGAATTGAAAGAAAGTTAAGTGGTATTTGTTTCCTATAGGCAAGTTTTCTAGTAACACGTAGCAGTAGGAATAATTAAAGCATTTGACTTCATGTTTGGCTAGTAGACGAGCAGTGTGAGTGTGTGCTTCTCCTAGTGATATGATTCTACAGTGCACATAGAAATTGAATGGCATATATAGCAAGTAAATCATTGAATTCTATAGGCATGTTTTCTACCCTTTCATGCAAACATTAAGTATATCCGTTTCCCCAATTTCACTAACACTCCAATTGTTCATTACAAAGTTATTACATGCCCAATAATGAATATAATTGCAAACATTGAACAAATAATGACAGTAGGCCCATAGCTGGACCAAAAGGAAACACCCAGCGTTTCTTGGGCCTTCGGCAACTCTCACGTAGCATACCCAGATTTCCAACGGGGAGCCATATTCATCAGCACAACACGGAATCCATAGAAGAACTCAAACCCGATCATAAAACCATAGATTGACCAACCAATTTACATATTCAGTAGATAATAGGAAGAAAGAATTGAGTGTCAGGAATAGTTCAGGTCTTAGTAGTAGAGAGAGCGGCTAAAAGACCCCAAAATCCTAGTGTGTCAGAGTTCACAAGGGTCTCACATGGACCCCGAACAGTGCTCACACTAGGGAGGTCATTAGTAAGAGCCTTGTTGGCCTTGGCCTTCAACCGGCCAAGAATGATAGGTTCAGGATAGCATAGTTAACAATTGAGAGAGAGAGAGAGTGGACAATTGTTAAGGGACAAAAGTTGAGGAAATACACTTATTGCTTAAAGAAGACATAGCAAAGTTGAGAACACAGAGCGACTAATCAAGGAGGTCACAGGACTTAGAAGCAGGTTCAGCAAGACTTAGTGGGAAGTTCAACACTTAGCAAAACAACACATTGGCAGAATCATGTTGAAAGAGTTAGGGAAGAAACAAGTTTGCAGGATTGACAAAGATTATCATACGCAGGTGCATAATACTGAACAATTTAAAACCTAAAAGGTCCAAATTATGCTAAGTATACATCCAGTGTCATAAGACAACCATGTTAACTTGTATCATGAAGCAAAAAACATGGTATGGGAAACATAAACTAAGATGGCTATTCTAAAGGATTCAAAAAGTTACTAAGGATATAGGACTAAGTAAAACAGGGATATGCTGTGAGACACACTATCAGGGAAGCAGATCATAGTTGATATAAAAGGTCCTAACACAGATTAAAACATATTACATGTGCAAGACTATCATTACAGAAATTCAGAACAGAGTGGGAAAGTAAACTCATGTCAAATAACAAACGTAGGCCTTCAGGTATTAACTAGTAGACAAATTTGCTAAAGCAGGTCCAAATTATTCAGATGAAGCACATTCAAATAACAGAATGTATTTCACATAGTTGCAAACAAAAGTAGCCCAAAAACACATTAAGCCATGAATTTCAGAAGTGAGAATATATGCAAATCATAGACACACAAAAATGAAATTGCAAAAGTCAAGTGATTTACCAATTAAACGGACAACAATAAAGAACAAAGTTACACAAGAACCCAAAATCTTAATGCGTCAAAGTTCCCAAGGGCTTCAAAGGAACCCCAGGCAATGCTCGCACTAAGAAAAGGTTGAATAATCGAATCTCAATGGCCTTGGCTTTCAGTCGGCGAAGAACCAAGGTGTAAAACAAGAGAACAGTAAAGTGGTAACTCCAACTTCCAGTGAGAATCTAGCAATTAAGGTCTGTCCTAAAGGGGAATGGGGGAAGGGATTTATATAGTGACAGAAATTGAACAAGTAAACAAGGAAACACTGTAAAATCAAACATAAATAAGGAAGTAGAAACATGCAAAATCAATAAAAATCGGATTAGGGAAAATATTAGGTAAACCCTAGTTGATAGAAATCGGAGATTGGCCGAAAATCTTGGCTAATCGGACCCATATAGCCTGGTCATGATCCATATGGACGAAATATCATCCAGATTCAAGCGATTGAAGTTGAATGGCCAGAATCTGAGAGATAGTACTTGCCATGTTTAGGCAAGTACTAGGTGATACCATGGTCTTGTAGAAAATAACGAGATAACACACAAAAGGCAAGGAAATCATGGAAAGAATCCATGGTTGAGACGGATTTGGAGAACTTCGAGAGGGCCGCTAGGTTTTTGAGGAGAAGAGAAGAGAGGATTCAAAGGCAGCATCTGAGAGGAAATGATAAGGTTTTGGGGTGGGTTTAGGTTAATTAAAACGGGAGAGTGAATGAGGGCCGTTGATCTTAAGATATCAACGTCTAGGATTTAAAACGAACGGGGCGGGTCATAAAAATGGGTTATCAATCGGGTTATAACTAAAGGGGGCGTTTGGTCTTGGGCCTGGGGTTGGGCTAAGAATTTTGGGCCAATTTGGTCCAAAATTAGTTCAAAGCTAGGCTATTATTTAAATACGCAAAAATAATTTATTAAAATGCTTGATAAATAAGTAAAAAAATATTATTTATACACTAAAATGCTAAAAAATCATAACTTATTACTATAAAAATATAAAATGCTATTTTGACACAAAATAATCATAAATGAAGAGCATTTTCATATGAGTATGGGCTATTACTGTAAAATTGTACAAATAGCTTAAAAATACAAACATATTTATACGAAATGAAATAAAAATATTATGAAAAGTATATGGGATGCAAAATAGTAATTTTGGATGATTAAGGCATCACAAATAATATAAAGGTATAATTACTAAATATTTATGTAATTTAAATGCAAGAAAATTAATTTTAATGCTCTAAAAAATATGAAAATTATAGAAGAATGCTTGTATAGATTTTTGAACTAGATAATGATGCAAAATGATGTATTGAAAGTATATATACTATTTGGGAAAATATAAGGGCAAAATTGGGTATCAATAGTACACCGTGTAATTATGATTTAGTCGATTCCATGGAACTGTGTAGCTATCTTATCTGAACATTTTTACTGTACTCTATGTGTTAGAGCACCCGAGTTGTGATTGATGCTAGAAACTATATTTAGGCTATATGCTGGTATTATTAGGACCCATAGTGGTCGTTCTTTGCTATTGAGTTGTTTGCTTAATTGCAGTTATGTACTCAGTCGCATTCATCATTGCATATCATATCTCAGTCTCTATTATCGTATATTGTCACATCTCGTATCATTTATCAGGGCAGCATAGCATGAGCATTTTGAGTACGAGAGACCGGAGAGATTAATGTGAGGCCGATGGCCTGATTGTGAGTGATAATTAAGGGATCGAGCTGCACGCCGCATCATGTTTTTACTTATTTATGCTTGGATCTGGCTTATTATAGTCTTGGGCTGAAGGAGCCCCTCCGAAGTCTGTACCCTCACAATGAGAGCAATGGATATTATATTTGGGATGGAGTTTCCTAGGCATGGAGTTGCCCTATATATATTCACAATTTGGGATGGAGTTCTCTGGGCATGAAGTGGCCCAATATATTCACATTTGGAATGGAGTTCCTTGGGCATGGAGTTGCCCTATACTTTTATAATTGGGATGGAGTTCCCTGTGCTGGATTGGCCCTATACAGTACTGAGTGACTGACTGTCAGTTGCTATTTATATTGAGGGATAGATCTTCCCTGGGCTGGACCTGCCTCGTACATTACTGAATGATTGAGTACTCTGAGAGTGTGAGTACATGAATTCATTACTGAGATGCATTGCATTTGGCATGCGTACCTGAGATACATGCCTAGAGATGAATTTCCTTCTGCTACCCGATTTTTTTTGGTGACATTCATGATTTCACCTGTATATTGACATGTAGGCATAGAGATGTATTTTCCTCATGCTATCTGAAAATAAAACATCTTATTTATTGTTGAAAGGTTTTTGGGATAAATCACAGTTTTCAAACTTACTCGTATATCTTTCAGGGTTTTCGGTGAAAGATTTGGGATCTACTATTATACTTGAAAAGCATTTCTATTTTCCGTAACTATGAACGAGTCGAGTTATTTATTGTACCATCTTTTATACTGTTATGAGCTGTTGCTGGTTATTTGAGTTTAACTATGACCCTTGTCCCAGCTCGTCACTACTTTCAACCTAAGGTTAGGTTTGTTACTTATTGAGTACATGGGGTCTCATACTACACTTCTGCACCTTGCATGCAGATGTTGGATGCCGATGTTGTTACGTACAATGGGAGCTAGATCGAAAGATGTACTTGCGTTCCAATTATGGATATCACTTGTCCTTGGTAGCATTAGATTCGAATTATGTTCATTTACAATTCGAATAAATTTGGTAATTATTTCAATTTAGTCTTGTAAAAATTTAAATCTTAGATGCTCATGATTTGTACTACCAGTCCTTGGAGAATTCTTTATATAAAAGCAGTTGTATTATCTTGTCTTCTCTTAATAAATCTCATTAAATTGGATAGTTGGTTATTGACTTACCTAGCGGGTTGGGTTAGGTGTCATCATGACTAGTTGGATTTTGGGTTGTGACAAGTTGGTATCAGAGCCCTAGGTTCATAGGTTCTACAAGTCATGAGCAAGTGTCTAGTAGAGTTTTGCGGATCGGTATGATGACGTCCATACCTATCTTCGAGAGGCTACAGGGCATTTAGGATAATTTCCCATCTTTCTTTCCTTATCGTGTAGAATTGAGTCAGCTTGAAACATAACTCTTTGAATTCCTTCCACGCATTCGTATGCGCATGTGAGCGCTCGGTATCAGCTGTACGTCGACGGCTTGTGATTCCATGGATGATGCGAGATGTGATTTGTGTGTGCTGATGATGGGCCAGTCTGGAGAACTTGAGGACGGGTATTGATTGTAGCTTGAGCACAGGGATTTCGGTTGTCTGGGCATGTGCTTTTGGACTTATATGTCCGGTGATGCTCCTATCAGTGTAATTCGTGGCTCGATGGCTACGTGGTGAGTATGATGTGACTGCGAGATGTGTTCAGATGATTTGAATGTGACGAGAAGAGTTTGCTTGATATGTATAAAGGATTATTGGGTGTTTGATTTCTGTCTTGATGTGACGTATAGTCTCGAGTTATAAGTGTATTGAAAGATTTTTCATGTTGTTAAATTGTGGAACGAATTAGATTCTCATGTCTTGTTGATGAGTTCAGGCTCAGGGAGACTAGGTGATTGCGTAGTAGTTGTGGCTGTGAAAGGGTATAAAGAGATGTCAGTTTGAGGCTAAGCAGGTGGATTATAACCTGCGAGGTAATCTACGGATGTGTGATTTTTATGATGTTGTGTGGAGGCTTCCTTTTCTACCAGTGGGTTATATTTGTGTGATTTGAGTTTGGATCGGTTGTAATAGTTGACCTAACCGTCACGAGGATAAATGCGAGATCTGCAGATGATTTGAGGTATTAGATGGTTTGTGTACATGAGCTTGTGGAAGGTTTAGTTTAATCTCACTACGGTATTATGGAAGTTGATCTCGTGCAAGTCACACCTTTATTTGAGGTTATGAAACAATCGATGCAATAGTAATACGCAACAGATTCGGGGTCGAATTCCATAGGGAGTTATATGAATGGGATAAAGTAGTATATATTTGGACTAAGCACATGAAGTATCTAGATTGCACTTCCATAAATATGATTTTGTTTTTTTATTTTAAAATTACGCTAAGGATTACAATTCTAAAGATATGAAACTATAGAATATTATTTTTGGATGTTTTTCAAATAGTGTAAAAGGCCTAGGGCTATGACCTTCACCTAGGTGTTTGCCTAACGGGTCGTAAACTTTAAAGCTTGTTTTGTTGGTCGGGGTGTATTATAGCTATCGACACTGAAGTAACCACTCAATACCTCTTGGTAAGAGAGTGATTTTTCCCAGTTTGGCTTTCTCAAGTCCAAATGGGTATTGCACAAAACAGTTGATAAAATGCTCAAGTCGGGTTTTACTATCTCTAGGTTCAAACCTTTAATTGGGACTATCAATCTCTTGATTTCATCCAAAATTCTTGTTAGCCAAGTTTTCCTAGACTATTCTCTCTTTCTCAAGTAGAGACCTAGTCAAATAGACGTGAACTAATGTTTGCAACCATTAACTCTACAATTAAAAGCAAGAAAAAGGCTAAATAATAAACACCCAAACATAAACAAGCCATAAATCGAACACCCATTAGGTTTACACACTAGGGTTGGGTCACAACCCTAGCTAAAAATCTAGCTACTCATAATGGGTATAGAAGAAAACAAGGAAGAAAAAATGATAAAACTAATATTGAAAGACTAAAAGACAAAAATCCAATGTTAAATCACCAAAGTAAGCTAAAGTTGCCTAAAGAAGTAAGGAAAAACGGCTACAGGAGTTCCAATATTCAAAACTTAACATAATTTCATGAAACTGAGTCTATTTATACAAAGCTGGAAATTTCGAACAAAAATACCCTTTCGGAGGTTCTGCGGCCGCACAATTCCATATGCAGTCCGCACTTTGCTTCAGACTTGACGTGAGTGGAATCTGCGGCTGAACAATTCTAGAATGCGGCCGCATGTCTCATGTTCTGCGGTCCGCACAAATCTTGGTGCGGCCGCGCGGGGCCCTTATGCGGAACGCACAATTCTGAGTGCGGCCGCGTGGCTGACTTCTGGGGCCGCACAATAATTGTGCGGTCCGCATTCTCCTTTGAACTTGAAGTGAGACTTCTCTGAACTTTAGCTCTGGCATAGCTTCTATGGCCGCACATTTCATGTGCGGTCCGCACTTTTCACTTGGGCTCTACTGGATTTCCTTCACATTTTGTGCCCGCAGATGAAAATCTACGGTCCGCACTTTATGCTTTTGTGCCTGATTTTGTCCTTGAGTTCAGATTACTCCTCCTTGAGTTGAATTTTATCGGCTCATTTTCCAGTACTCCTGCAATTAAGCATATTTCATCAGTTTTCGGGAATATAATTATACACTTTTGGACTAAAACGAAAGTAAAAAGGCGCTAATAAGTAGTCAAAATCCACACTTGTCAACTCCCCCAAACTTAGGTTTTTGCTTGTCCTCAAGCAACTAAGGTGATTCCCACCTCCACAAGTTGAGAGTTATTCCAGCTAATCTAAGGTGCATCAATCACACATCAATTGGGATCAACAATTACCCACAACACTTATGAATTATCAGCAAGACAATGATTTGAAGTTTTAAGCACAAATAGTTCTAATGTGACACTTGAGCATAAAGAGTTGACTTTATTCATCAAGGAAGCTCGCTCTTTCATGTAGGTCATTATGGATCCCAAACTCCTCCTCCTCCTCTACTCTCCATTAACATATCTCACTTAAGAATGAAGCACTTAATTCAAAGATTTGTGAAAAGTTCATTCATCTCTCTCAAAAGAATGTCACAAGTACGACTTTAAGTACCATATGCTTGCCCCTCATGTAAATCTCCACTAATGTAAGTTCACTCGGCTTGAAATCACGTAGGGCTTTTTCGGAATGTAATGAAGTCTTTTGGATTAAGGTTGGATATGTTGGAATAGAACATGTTCATCTTTCCTTAAACACTCCATTTTCTCTTTTTGGATCATGTTTTGCCGATTCTTTAAGGCATTTTGTTTTTCCTTAGGGGAACTAGAGAGACTTAACATCACTCTTTCTTGGTCATGATATTCATTTTCTCCTTCTTTGTATTCTCCATGCTTTGCATCGTCAATTTTCTTTGAATCCCTTCAACTCTTCAACTTATTCACTTTCTTTTTGCATTTTTCTTTTTGTTCTTTCTTTCTTTTTCTTTGCCTTTCCTTTTCTTCATTTCTTTTCTCTTTTTGTGCTTTGATACCACATTCAAACTCCTTGTCTCTCCCCCAAACTTATGTTTTAGCCAATTGTTTATCAAGAGTGTTAAGAAAGCTCGGGTGCCAAGAGAGGGTCACTACAAAACGGGTAAAGGCTTGTAATGTGGTTATCAAATGAGAAAGGTCTTAGGCTCAAATGGGTTGACTAGTGATAACAACATTGGTGGGACGTGAAAAATTTCAAACGGGTCAAGGAGAGCCTACAATCACTTTTCAAGCCAAGCAAAACTTAGAATTTTGCCTAGAAACATATTGGGGTAAGTTCTAGACCATTCGTACGGGTACTTGGACTTGCAACAAAAATATCTCACCTCTCACACAGCTGGATTTTTAAAGATGATAGAGTTGAGGGCCCACAACAACCATATTCAAGATTGAAAATCACTAATGGTTCGACTAAACCACTCGATGATTGCTTAAGTCAACACAAGAGTCAAAAGGTCACTAACTAGAGCTATTTCTTTCCAAGAACTTGTTTTTAATCATAAGCACGTAGTTAAGTGTGTTGGTACCAAGTGAAGCATGCTTGACTCTTCTAGTTCGAATCAATTACGTCCTCTTATTCATTATTACTACTATTCTTACCTAAACATCAAAAATAGACTCAATCCCTTAAGAAGGTTGTCACGCTATCCATCATTGGGAAGAGTCACCCGGTTCACACAAAAACCACCTTTGGAAAGAACCGTGGCATTAAGAAAACCAAAGGCTTATTGATTACTTAAACATGAAAGGAAGCTACTAAATTAAAAAGAAGCTATTAAAGTAAATAAGAAGCTATTAGACTAAACATTGGCTACTAAGATAACAAAATAAAGAAGCTATAAAGTAAACTACTGAAAGCATAAATGAATATACAAAATGATAGAGGAAGAAAGAAAATATATACATCAATAGAGAGAGAGAGAGAGAGAGAGAGAGAGAGAGAGAGAGAGAGAAGAATATGTACATAATGAAAATAAAAAGAAAATGTTATCAGTTATTACATGCCAATGTCAACTATCAAATCAAATAAACTCCACCTTCCCNCATCCAAAATAGACCACCCCCCCGAATAAAAATAAGCATTGTCCTCAATGCTTAATAAAATAAAAACTACTTTGGTGGTTTGTGTAGCTATCTTATCTGAACATTTTTACTGTAGTCTATGTGTTAGAGCACCTGAGCTATAATTGATGCTAGAAATCATGTTTATGCTATATGCTGGTATTATTGGGACCCATAATGGTCGTTCTTTGCTATTGAGTTATTTGCTTAAATGCAGTTATGTACTTAGTTACATTCATCATTACATATCATATCTCAGTCTCTGTTATTGTATATTGTCACATCTCATATCATTTATTAGGGTTGCATAGCATGAGCATTGTGAGCTTGAGACTATAGAGATTAATGACTAAGTGAGGTTGAGGGCTTGATTGTGAGTGATAATTAAGGGATCGGGCTGCACGCCGCAACATATTTTTATTTATGCCAGGATCTTGCTTATTATAGCGCTTGGGCTGAAGGAGCCCCTTCGGAGTCTGTACCCCCACAGTGAGCGCAGTGGATATTATACCTGGGCATAGAGTTGCCCTATATTCACATTTGGGGTGAGTTCCCTGGGCATGAAGTTGCCCTATATATTCACATTTGGGATGGAGTTCCCCGGGCATGGAGTTGCCCTATACTTTTATATTTGGGATGGAGTTCCTTGGGCTGGATTGACCCTATACAATACTAAGTGATTGATTTTCAGTCGCTATTTATATTGAGGGATGGATCTTCCCTGAACTGGACCTGCCCCGTACAGTACTGAGTAATTGAGTACTCTGAGAGTGTGAGTACATGAATTCATCACTGAGATGCATTTCCTTCTGCTACCCGGTTTTTTTGGTGACATTCATGATTTCACCTATATATTGACATGTAGGCATAAAGATGTATTTTCCTCATGCTATCTGAAAATGAAACATCTTATTTATTGTTGAAAGGTTTTTGGGAAATATCATATTTTTCAAACTTACTCATATATCTTTGGGGTTTTCGGTAAAAGATATGGGATCTACTGTTATACTTGAAAAGCATGCCCATTTTCCATAACTATGAACGAGCCAAGTTATTTCTTGTACCATCTTTATTATACTGGTATGAACTGTTGCAGGTTATTGGAGTTGGATTCTGACCTTTGTCCCAGCTCGTCACTACTTTCAACCTAAGGTTAGGTTTGTTATTTATTGAGTATATGTGGTTGGTTGTACTCATACTACACTTCTGCACCTTGAGTGCAGATGTTGGATGCTGATGTTGGATGAACATGTATTCCAGTTATGGCTATCACACGTCCTTGATAGCATTAGATTCGAATTATGTTCATTTACATTTCGAGCAGATGTTGTAATTATTTCAATTTAGTCTTGTAAATATCTTAGAAGCTCATGATTTGTACTAATAGTACTTGGGGAATTCTTTGTATAAAAGCAGTTGTATTATCTTTTCTACTCTTAATAAATTTCATTAAATTGGATAGTTGATTATTGGCTTACCTAGCGGGTTGGGTTAGGTGTCATCACGACTAGTTGGATCTTGGATCGTGACAACTACACAAATATCATCAATAACAATGCACTCAGGCCATCACAAGTCATCACAAATCATCCCCGACATAGGCCCCTTGTCTCGCCATGTGCACAACAATAAAGTAAATGCTCACCTTGTCTCGCCGCATGCGCATAATAATGTTCCAACCTTGTCTCGCCACAGGCACAAACCCACATATATAGCCCCCCTTCTCATGCCGCATGTGCAATATCAATATTACGGTCAACTCACGTGCGAACACTCCGACAATCCTCTCAACAATATCACGTGTGCCAATAACATAACAACACAATATAACAACCCGGACCACATGTCCCATATGCCACAACATTTCCTCCACACAAATTCCAATAAAACAATCACATGTAACCCTTAGCTCAACAACACTGATTACAACAATAACAATAATAACACAAGAGTACGACAAGTAAATCAACACAAGAATTACTAAACACAAAGAATGATCTCACAATGAAAGACATAACAAGTGATAATGGTTTCAAGCAAGAATAACACAACAATGAGAGAGATAGTGTGTAACAACGATATCAAATAATAATAACTCAACAATAGGAGAGATAACATGTAACAACGACCTCAGATAAGGATAAGTCAACAATGGAAGAGATAACAATAACTTCAATTAAGGATAATTAACTACGGAAGAGATAATAATAACTTCAATTAAGAATAATCAACTACAGAAGAGATAACAATAACTTCAATTAAGGATAATTAACTACGAAACGGATAACAATAACTTTAATTAAGGATGATTAAATGGAAGGAATAACAATAACTTCAATTAAGGATAATCAACTACATAAGAGATAACAATAACTTCAATTAAGGCATATAAGGGTATATTAGGCAATAAAGGGTAGAACATGAACCAATCAACTTCAAATAAGATAGGGTAAATTTAGCAATGGATGATTTACGATGATAAGACAACTTTGTTTAATGTACATAAGAATCTAAGAGTCTAAACCGGTCAAATTTCCCCATATAAGTCGTGTACACACTCATCACCTCGTGTACACGTCTTTCATGTAGTTCAAATAGTGCAAACAAACCGAACCCTACGGGGTAGTTCCCCCCTCCCCCCCCCCCCCCCAACGTTAGTTAAGATACTTACCTTAAAAGCCCTCAATCAATACTCAAAAATGGCTTTTCCTTTACAATTCACCTCCGCTCATCACAAATCTAACCAAATCGACTTAATAACATCAAATAATGCAAGAGAAATCAATCACAATAAATAAGCTTTACACAATTCCTTAAAAAACAAAAGTCAACCTAGGGCCCGCCCGGTCAAAACCTGGGTCCAACGGTAGATTCCAACTACACATGACCCCACGAGTTCATATATGTGATTAGTTTCAAAATCCGAGTCCAAATCGACTCTCAAAACTCAAATTCTCATTTTTCAAAATATAGACAATGTTTCTCAAAATTTCACTTTGATTCTCATAATTTTGATGTTAAAACTCACATATAATCATGTAAAAATAGTTGGAAATTGAACAAAATCACTTACCCAATGATTGTAGATAAAAATCCCTCCTCAAAATCTCCTCCTACTAAGTCTAGGGTTCCAGAATATGAAAATGAGACCAAATTCCCGTCCCTTAGCTTTTATGTCCAGTCGCAGGTGTCGTAATTGCGACCTAGGGTTCGCAAATTCAAACCCCAAAAATGTGAGGACGTGATTGCAAAAGCGAACCATCTTACACCCTTGCTGTCATCGAAATTGCGATGAATAGTTTGCAATTGCGAACATGGGACACTTCGCAAATACGACCCTTAAGATTGCAAATGCGAACAAGCTCACCCACGTCTCCCATCGCAAATGCGAACTCTAGGTTCACAAATGCGAACCTAGCAGACTTAGCCTAATATCACAAATACGATACCTGCAGTACCTGATCAACACCAGCAACACTAAAACTCTTTCAAACACTCCGAAACGCGCACGAAACTCGCCCGAGCCCCCAAGGCATCACATCAAACATCAACATAAGTCTAAAAATATAATACAAACTCGCTCGCACGATCAAATCATCAAAATAACATCCAAAACCACGAATCAGACCTCCAAAACACATGAAATCAACATAAAGCTCAAGAACTTCTATAACACAACCGCGCGTCCGATTCCTATTAAATCAACTCGGAATGACGCCAAACTTTGGGATAAGTTCTAGATAAAAGAACGGACCTATTTAATGTCCTGAAATAAAAATTCAAACACGATAGATATGAAGTCAACCTACGGTCAAATTTGAAAAAGTTATAAGCCTTTAAATTGCCAACTTTCGGCAAAACAACAAAAATCAACCTACTGAACTCCAAATTCGATTCTGGGCATACGTCCAAGTCCAAAATCACGATACAAACCTGTCGGAGTCATCAAAATACCGTTCTGGGGTCATTTTTACAAAAGGCAAACATCAGTCAACGTTTACAACTTAAGCTTCTAAAATGAGAATCACTCATACAAATTCATTCCGAATCATCTGAAAATCAAATCTGACCATGCACACAAGTCATAATACACAATATGAATCCACTCAAGACCTCAAACAACTGACTGGAATCTTAAATTTCAAAATAACTGGTCGGGTCGTTACAACTACCTTAGCTCATATTTTAAGAGAAATGTTCAAAATATTCCCAAGTACAAGGTGAAAGAAATGATGGATGACTTGGAGGAGAGATTTAAGCTAATTGTGAGTCAGTCAAAGCTAAAAGGAGTAAAAATAATGGTGTTAGAGAAACTAGAAGGTAGCTACTTAGATGAGTACAGCAAGTTGGAGGCATATGCCCAAGAATTGAGGGACAACACTCCTGATTCTGATGTGGTTATGTAGATATCCAAGGATGCTTTGGAAGAAGGTAAAAAGAGATTCTTGAGGATGTATATATGCTTTCAGGCCCTCAATAGTGTCTTCAAAACAGGTTTGAGACCATTTATATGACTTAATGGTACCTTTTTAAAAGGAAAATATAAAGGTATATTGTTGGTGGTCGTGACTCAAGATTCTACTAAACATTTTTATCCATTAGCTTAGGCTGTGGTAGACAAGAAAAATAGTAGAACTTGGCACTAATTTATGGAGATCTTGAAGAGTTATTTAGACTTAAAAGAAGGTGAAGGAGTAATCTTCATGTCATAAATTCAGAAGGTACTTTCACTTGGTTTTTTTCCTTATAGTAGAAACTACGTTAATCTTGAACTGTTTGACATGGAGGGACTCTTGGATGTTGTTAGGAAAGTATGTCCAGAAGCTCATCATAGATATTATGTGAGGCACATTGAAGCAAATTGGTGTAAGTTCTGGCATACTGATGAGATGAAAAAACTACTTTGGTGGTCTGCCTGGAGCACATATGAAGAAGAATTTAAAGTATATGTTGAGGCAGTTAGGTGAAGTATTTGAGTATTGTGTGAAAGACTTGTTGAAGTATCCACCCTCTAGCTGGTGTAGAGCATATTTAGACACCCAATTCAAGAACCCAATGGTGGATAATAACTTTATAGTGTCATTTAAGTCATGGATTCTTAAAACCAGACAACAGCCCATTGCTTAAAACTATCAGAGTGAAGGTGAAGTTAATTGTCTTTAGACTGTTTTATTGTACTATTTCATTAATTTTTTTAAAAAAATCTATTTTTAATATGACTGTTTTAACGTGACTATTTGTTATCTGAAGGTAATGACTTTGTTAAAGGACCATAAAAATGAAGTAAGTAGCTGAAAAGATGACTACAACCCATATGCAATACAGTTGTATAATAATTACAGGGAGATGACACAAGATTGTACCTTATATTTCAGTAGAGAGAGGAGTTATGAAGTGACACAAGGTTCAGACTTACACACTACTATTATTCTTGAGCAGCAGAAGTGCACAAGTAGGATATGAGACTTGTTTGGCATCCCATGTCCTCATGCTATTGGAGCCTTTAACTATAAGAAGCTGATCCAAAGACTGAGATTAACTGGTGGTATTTAAAAGAGGTATTCCAATTGGTGTATCAACACAAGCTCCAACTTATGAGAGGTGAGAAATTTTGGAAGGTGGAGCCACACCATGCCATGGATCCACCACCCTTAGTAAAGATGGTGGGTAGACCAAAATTCAACAAGAGAAAATGATAAGGCTATTAATTGGTAAGGCACGTGAACAACTTGTAGGAAAGGCCTTCAAATGCAATGTGGTTACTGTGGCAAACCAAACCTAAATCAAAGAAAATTTTTAATGAAGGTAAATGCGTCTAACAATAGTTATTTTATAAATTCTCGTTTAAAGAAACTGACAAGTTTATTTCACTTCATAAAGCTACAAGAGATACCCAGCCAGTGCAAGAACCCAATGAACCAACTGAGTTTGTTATGATCCCTAATCATGGGTTTATACCTCAGTCAACAACTCAACAACAGTCCATTCAAACTACTCAATCCAGATAGCAGACAACTCAGCAATACACTTAGACCCCTCAGTCCAGTCAGCAGACAATTCAACATTTCGTAAATGATACTCAGTCCAGTCAGCTTCCCACTCAGCAAGCTAGTGATGTTTCTCAGTCCAATCAACTTCCCACTAAGCAATAATGTGTTGTTTCTAAGTCTAGTCAGCTTTCCACACAGCAAGCCAGTGATGTTTCTCAATAACCAGGTCTAAAAAGAACCAAGTACACTCCAAGAAGACTACTTGATTTAGACTATGGGACTGAACTTGACCCAGTATTGCGGCCTAAAGTTGTCTTTGAAATTATGACAAGGCTTCAACTAAAGAATCAACAACAAAATACTGGGACAAGAGAGATAAACTTCACAAATCTGCCATATTCCTCGACAAAGACTGCTTGGAAAGGCAAGCAAGCAATGACTAGAACTCATTTACTAGGTGTGACGCAGAAAAAAATTCGAAAAATTCAAATTAGAAAGGGCAGGGGGAAGTAAAATAATAAGGTATTAGAATGGCCGTAATAGACAATTTATTTTTGTGATGATTGTAATAGACAAGTAACTCTCTTCTATATTTTTAGACAAGTAAATATTGTGAGATTGGTATAAGCTTTTGGCTCACATATTTACTTGTCTAATAGCTATGTTTGTTAGGAAAATATTCCAGAAACAATGTATGTTTGCAGCTTTAATTAAGTACCATAGTCGAGCCTTCTTTCGTGCCAACTTTATTGTCGTTTCTCTTGTTAAGATAAATAAACAAATGTGCATTTTTCTTCTAAGCACATTTCAAGTACATTTCAACTTGAACAAAATAACTTTAATTCATTTAAAACACAAGAAATGAAACACACATATAGATCATCAAAGAATCAAAAGGACCATTACATTGCTCTTGGCACAATAATAATCAAACTACACTAACTTCTAGCCATTAAAATCAGAATAAAGATAGCCCACGAGATAATAACAAAAAGTTTCATCCTTCGTAATTTATCCTCCATCTTAGACGCTGCCGCTACTCCATTTCCGCCACAATGTTCTTCAATTTCAGCTTTTCTCGACAAACAACATGTCAGGCCTCAAACCTGGGGAGGCGTGGCTGGCACCCGGTGCCGTAGTGGCCCGAGCGAACCACTCTGTAACTCACTCATTCCTTTTTGTAACTATCATGGACCAACATGGCTACAACTCGTACTGTATAACTATAAGTGGGCAACATTGTATCAATAAACTATCGTTCTTAAAATATGAATACGTATGGGCCGTCAAGGCCTCTGACATATTGTACAAGATGAACCTCTGTCTACAAAGCCTATAAGATTATTTGACATCAAATGGGACAGGGTACCGGCCTACCCATAAGTCTATAGAAAACTTCTGACACGATGACTCACAGACTCGGCTGCACTCCGAATGAGGTGGAGTCTTACCGATCCTTTGCTGAATGCCAATCTCGTCTACTATGAGGGCTCGTCAAATTGATTATATATACCTGCAGGCATGAATGCAGCGTCCCCAACAAAAGGACGTCAGTACGAATAATGTACTGAGTATGTAAGGAAGAACTGAAATATAACAATAAGTAAACATTAATTAAATACATGGAAACTTGGCGCGATCAATGTAGCCTTGAAGCTTAGAGCAGCATAGGCAAGACTCGCCTCACTTCACTGGCGCTTTACAACTTTAGTATAGGTTTCACAAGAGTCTCAACTTCCAATGGGATCAGTCTTAACGAGGGCAACATTAAATAGCAAGCATAAATGACAAAGTGATAGAGGACACTTTTCTATTAATATGTTGGTGAATTGGGATATGAAAACAGAAATTTAGTAAAAGAACATTATAGTTACTAATCTGAACTATAAACTGCATCTGAATCATAAATTTAAAATGCTTTTTGAACTTGAATAGCATGGCTTTTAGGTCATACATTTCCTTAGTTATAGCTTCTCAATGCTCTAGTCCAAACAGTTATGGTTTGTATTAATATTCATTTTTCCTTAGAAAATTTACCAATACTATAATGCACATGGAAATTTCTTCTCTTTATCAGCCATGCATTTTCTGTTATCTTGCAACAAGGAAATTCATATATCTGAAATCACATCAACTCGCAAACTACAGAAATAAAAGAACCTGCTTGAGAACGAACTTCAGTTTCAGAACTGGAATAACTCTGTAAATAATGAAATACTCATAGTGTCATGCATATGCGTATTTATATCATGTCGTGCATAGGTACATGTGTTCATAACATCATCAAGCCTCTGAGGGCATCCCATCACATCATCTCGGCCACTGTGGGCTAATCATCAACGTATACCAGCTGATCAGGTAGTGGTGCGTATATAACGCCATAACCTTTCCCATATCCCATGTACATATATATATATATATATATATATATATATATATATATATATACATATATATATATATGCGTAATATAACGCCATCTGGTCATGGGTCAATGTGCATGTATAAATGCATGAAATGCATATGAAATACGTTTAATAAAATCTCTCATGATTGCCTTCAAAGGAACTTAGCCATCTATTGATCCAATTCAACCTAATACACCAATCATTCTCATATGCTCGGCAATATATTTATCTATTAGACTCATTCTCTCTGATAAACACCTAGATATTGCCTTCAAATCCAAACTATACCCATACAGAGGGTTCCAGTTCCTGTCACAGCATTGTTTTAACTTATTGGAAGAATGTGAAGAATATAGCAAAATTATGACAAAAGCTATCAATTTGTCTTAAAAATTTTAAATGCATAAATAAGGGGATAAGGGCCAAAAAACGTACAAAAGATGTAATTCTAGAGCAGTTTTTCCCTAATTGTTATAGTAACACAATATGAATAATGGACAACGACAATGATATGACTACTCCAAGAACAAATTTCAGAAGATCATGTATTTGTAAGAATAAAAGTTGTGCATATAGAGATAACATAGAGGCAGAGGTATGTGACAAATCACTTTTGCATTTTCATACTTTATGTCCTCAGATGTTGGTCATGTGACCGTTTATCTGTCTTTGTTATGATTTATATATGAATTAAAGTAACTCCATTAAGACATATCCTTTCTCTCTTATTTTATTTTTTCTAACCTAAAGTTTAGAACACCGAGCTTACTTGGTGGTTTCCATGAATACAAGTAAAAAAAATGCTAATATGTAAAGGAATGAGTTCAGTAATATATATACTTGGAATTAATTGACCATTCTTTTAAACTCAGGAAAAGACTTTTATCGAATAAGTGATACGCAAATGAACGCACACCTCTAACACTTCTATGAATAGAGTTATTTATGGGAGTTGTGCATTTGCTCGTTTTGTTTGTATCGTATAGATCATGCCAAAAGGAAAGAAGGGATAGCCTTAACATACCTGGACCAATTCTCTTCCCGAAGCTTTCCCCTGAATGGCGGAAATAATCGTACTCAAGTTTGGCTCCTTTATCTAAAGTAGCTTTACCAGTATTAAATTCCTCTAATTACCACTAGGACCATGCACTTAAAATCTTGAAACCTCCAAAGTTTTGATGAAGAACTTCTACACGGTGATTCATCTAATGGATTCTTACTATTTCAAAGGCATATTACATGGTAGGTCATGCACCTACTGTGACACATTGATGTCCAGAGCGTTGAATTAACTGAGAACAATTTGTGGGGATAAGGCCATTCTCAAGCCACTTTCTATTTCTTCTTATAGCTTTCATCGGATCCAAAAAATCTGGAAGTTGGTTTTATCTCTTTTGTGCCAAAGTTCACGAAGTTCCTTACTGTTATCACTTTCAGCATATGCTGACACCTTGCAACTTTAATGCTTAGTCATTAAATGTAAATGGGCGTGTAACGACCCGATCGGTCGTTTTGAACTCTAGCGCGTCGTTCAACAGCTTGAGGCCACGAGCAGCTTCACTTCAGGTATTATGACTTGTACGCACGGTCGGAATTGAATTCCGGGAAGTTCGGAGTTGATTTGGAAAGATAATTCTCAGTTCGGAAGCTTTAAGTTGAAAGAATTGACTAAGATTGGATTTTAGAGTAAACGACCTCGGAATTGGGATTTGAAGGTTCCAACAGGTTCGTATGATGATTTCGGACTTAGGCGTATGCCCGGATTGGGTTTTGGGTGACCCGGGAGCGTTTTGGCACCTATTGTGGAAGTTAGCATTCTGGAAGAATTTCAAAAATTTGGGTTGAAGTGCATTTCAGTGTTATCAATGTCCGTTTGGGATTCCGAGTCTGGGAATAGCTCCATATGGTGATTCTGGTATTGGGAGCACGATCGGAAGTGAATTCAGAGGTCTGTAGGTCGTTTTGGAGTCATTTGGCTAAAGATAGAAATTTGAAGGTTTTTGAGAAGTTTGACTGGAAGTGGACTTTTTGATATCGGGGTCAGATTTCGATTTCGGAGTTGGAGTAGGTCCGCAATGTCGAATATGACTTGTGTGCAAAATTTAAGGTCAATCGGACGTGATTTGATAGGTTTCGACATCGAATGTAGAAGTTTGGAGTTCTAAAGTTCATAAAGTGCGATTTAGGTGTGATTAGTGATTTCGGCGTTGTTTGATGTGATTTGAGGCCTCGAGCAGGTTCGCATTATATTTTGGGACTGGTTGGGGTCCCGGGGCCCCCAGGTGGATTCCGGGTGGTTAACGGATCGAATTAGAATTTGGAGGAAGAGCTGAAGCTGCCGCCTGCTGGTGTGACCGCACCTGCGAGACTGGGGCCGGAGGTGCGGAGCCGCAAAAGCGGCCCTTGTGTCGCAGAAGCGGAAATGGACCGGCTAGGCTGGGACCGCAGATACGGTAATTTTGCCGCATATGCGGGACCGCACATGCAAAAGGAGAGGTGCAGATGCGGATGTTAAGGGCTTGGAGGAGGACCGCAGAAGCGAATAGTTGGTCGCACCTGCGGAACCGCAGAAGCGGTCAAGTGACCGCAGGTGCGGAAATGCTGGAGGCAGTGAGGTTCTTTTAAATCGGGAGTTAGGTTCATTTCAACCCTATTTCTTCCATTGGAGCCGATTTTAGAGCAACTTGAGGTGCCATTTTCACCACCAAGCACGAGGTAAGTAATTTATGCTAGTTTTGAGTTAAATACATGATTATATACAGATTTGGACATGGAAAATTGTGGGAAATTGGGATTTTGAGAAAAACCTAGAAAATTAGTATTCTTGGATTTTGACCACGACTTTGGGCATGAAATTAAGAGTAAACTATATATTTGAGTTCGTGAGGTTATGGGTAAAGTTTATCTTTGAAAATTTTCGGAATCCGGGCACGTGGGCCCGAGGACGTTTTTGTCAACTTTTCGATCGGGGTAGGAATTGTTATAAATTGGATTATTATGAGTATTTGAACATATATTAATGGATTTGCATAATTATTGGCTAGTTTTGGAGTGTTGTGCATCAATTTAAGTCTTCGGAAGGGCGTGGAATGCCGGTTATGGAACTTCGGAGCGAGGTGAGTCTCCTTTCTAACCTTGTAAGAGAGAATTGTCCCTATAGGTGAATTAATTGAATATGGCTGCTAATTGTGGGGCTACGTACGCACGAGGTGACGAGAGTCCGTGCGTAGCTACTATTATGCTTAAGTCCGGGTAGTCTAGGACCCAAAACCATGTTTTACTTGTAATATTTGCAATCTTGTTGTCAAATTGAAATGCTCAAAACATATTGAAATGTATAAATGCATTTATAAAAACTAGACATCGTTTCTTGACTTTTAAAAAGAGAGTTTTCCTTTTATTGGATAATTGATTTCCTGATGGTTTCATGATTGACTGTTTGGAGTGTTTATTTAAATTGGACCGCGTCGCATGTATGATTCGCGAGCGTATGGTTCGCGCTCTGGCAGTGCACAATTTAAATATTGTTGGATCGGGCCATACGTCCTCGGCATGATTTGCACATGCTTGTATTGCTTGCCTTGAAATTTATTGAAGTTGATATTGCTTCTTCCCGGCTTGAGAATATATGTATAAATGATGAAAAAGGAAATTTGGGAATTTCACATGAAAGAAAGAATTGTTTGCTTATTTCACTCTATTGATTTACAATCATGTTATATAAATCCTCGATTCGTCATATTATTGATGTACCATTATTGGACCATTAGTAAGTGTCGAAGTCGACCTCTCGTCTCTACTTCTTCGAGATTAGGAGGGATACTTACTTAGTACGCGTTGTTTTTGTACTCATGCTACACTTGCTGTGCATTTTGTTGCACATGTACATGCATTTCTAGCGGCCTACTGGGCGTAGCAGCATGGATGATACGGAGACTTAGGTGAGCTGCACTTCTTGAGACGACCCGCAACAAGCAGAGTCACTTTCAGATTTCCATATTTACTTTCTGTCCTATTTGTATTCCGGGCAGTTGTTGTATTATATTATTTCCTAGAGATAACTCGTGCACTTATGACACCGGGTTCTGGGATGTCTATGGGATTATTTAGTATTTTAAAATTGTTAAAGATATTAGTATTCATTCAGTGGAACTTATTATTTATTGTTTAAATATATAAAAGAAGTAATTTCGGAAATATTTAAAACAAGAAATCTCTAGATAACTAGTGTTGGCTTACCTGACAGTGGTTTCCGGCGCCATCACGACCCTTAGTGGATTTTGGGTCGTGACAACATGGTATCAGAGCACTAGGTTTCCTTAGGTATCACGAGTCATGAGCAAGTCTAGTAGAGTCTCGCGGATCGGTACGGAGACGTCTGTACTTATCTTCGGGAGGCTACAGGGCTGTTAGGAGCACTTTGCTTCTTGATTCCTCATCGTGCGATTTGAATCCTTTGAGGCTTATGCCTTTATTTCCTTCCTATTCAATCTCATGCGACGTGGAGCGCTTGTTATATTTTAAAGGTACTACAGAGATGGTACGGGATGTTTCTCCCGGCGTAGTTGGTTTGACTATTGTCGTCAGCTTGTGGAAGGATATTCTGTCGTTTCGGCTCAGTCGTGGTACTTCTGAGAGCTATGAGGCTAGGCACAAGTTGCCATGATGCTTATGAATGGTTGTCGCGTAGTATTGATGTGATGGTAGGATGCTTGCCTACGTGTCGGGGCAGTGGATGACTTGAAGGGAGGTTTACTCAGTGCATGATTTAGAGATTCGGTATTTTATTCCCGTCAAGGGAAAGGAAATCGGGCTAAGAATGTTCTGATTTGGGTTGATGGAATAACGAGGCTTGGTATTTGCAAGAGTGGTGGAATTTTCGTCTGTGATGAGGTGTCGTTGTCCTTGTTGAATGTACTAAGTTCACTGGTGTTAAGACCTTCTACAATTCGCCTTTAGGGCAGGATATTGTGAGATAGTATTGGAGAAGCGGCTGTCAAAGATCGCGGGGTGCGGCGGTTCAGGATTAAATGTGTATTTCTAATGCCGACGGCTCGAGAAAGATGATCTTCAGAAATAGCGGTCTGTTGGTTCAAGTGCTGCCGAGATAGATTTTGATCTAACGCATCAGCTGAGCAGCAATGGATGAGGAAGGACGTGTGGGGAAGTGTCATGCGGTGGTTAAACTTCTAGAAGCCATGTGTATGAAGCGGAAGTAGAATAGTTGCTTAAAGAAGAGGGTTTGGCCAAAGTTGGAGAGTGGCAGAGCAGCACGTGGATTCAGTGGCAGGATAACTATACCGTTGAGGAAAGTTTGGAGTGATTTGGGAATTATTAATGGTCGGTGATCGAGTCTACAAGCTTAATTTGAAATATTGGCTAGCATAACGGCGGGAGATTTGATATGACGGAAAGGAGCTGCTTGATATGAAGAAGGATACAACATAACTTTGAATTGGAGGATATTGTCGCACATTTAGTTGATGGGTCATGAATGACGTAGTGATGGTGCCTCGTGCAGCGACATTGAAAGATGTTGGCGCGTAATCTCCACAGGTGGGTTATCTCCTGTGAGCAGATCAGTGGTCACGTGGTTTGCGAAGCTTCCGTGAAGAATCCTACTGGCTATCTGGTAAGGAGGTCGGACATGTGAATGTGGTTAATGATTCAGAGTATTCATAAATGGTTCACAGAAAGATTTCGAGGAGCCTCGCGGGTTGGTTGTGCTAGATCATGTCACCAATGAAGAAAGAATCTTATTGGATTCCAGAGTTGCGTAGTGGTGGCTTCAATCTAAGTGGGAGAGTCCCACCGCCTACGATTGGGTTGTATGATTATCTTCTTGTGAGGTTTCGGGTTATCGGCGTATTGGTAAGTTGTTTCGGCTAAGGAAAGAGAACATCAGTATTAATTTGAGCAAATGAATTGAAGAATGTGTTCTATAATTGGCATCATCGATTCATGTTCGAGCTTTGGGAAGACTCAGGAATTATGCTTTGCGTAGAAGTGAGTTGCAAGGAAGGTGATTCGGTCGGGTGCTTCTTTGAGAGGGTGGTCATGGGCTAGCGGAGCCTTGTAGTTGATTATATTCGGGACCATGTCAGAGTGGGTGATTCTCAACAACGGTACTAGTGAATTCACAGGTTAAAAATGCGGTGCCTAAGGATTCAAGCCCGCGGTATGTTTAAGAATCGAGCTTGTGAAGCAGTTTATGATAAGAGGCGTAGAATGTTTTATGATCTTTTGACTTGCAGTGCAGCATTGGGAGGAAAGGGAGAAAAAGGACTTCGGATTCGTAAGGGAATTATCAGAATGGATGTACCAGTCGAGATGCGAATATGCGCACAAGGAAGGTATGAGGTGGTTCGTGGGATTTGAGACAGCATGGTCTCGTGTTATAAGGCCACTCGGGATGTGTGCGGGTTGAGTGTGTTATGTGTTGAAGGAAGATATTATTATTTCAAGGCAATTAAGGATAAATATGAAGAGGTTGGATTGGTTTGTCATAGTTGAATTGGCACATTGGTGGCAGTGATCAGTTCAGTATGATTAAAGTATGCAAGTGATTTGTGACGGTACGTGTGAGGCTTGTCGACCGCCATAATTGATTTTATTCGGAAGTATTCTAGTATTATTGCCTGCTATGTGTAGGCGGATCCCGGAAGGTCTATGGTGGCTTAGACCACTACTTGAAGGTTGCATATTCTACAGTCATGAAGATATTACTCGTGTGTTGCCATGGTTCTCTCAGAATGAGTTAACTAAAAAGTGTTTATATGATGAAGTGTTTACCCTATTAGTGATTCAGGAGTTATGATGAAACTCTGGCAGTATCGTATATTGGCATGTTAGGTGCAGTGAGCGGTATGAAATTCGAAGGTGAGGATTAAGGTTGCGGCTCGGTGTTGACAAGGGTGTCACGAGCTCGGATGAGCATGAAAGGGGTTTGAATGATTAAAGTAAGATGGTATTGTCTTCAGCGTCACTTGGGATCGGTGTTTTGTAAAAGAGGCTTTGCATCCTGGTTATGGATTCTTGATCGCTTCTCAGCGTTAGTGCGGCCGGTAGTATGGATGTGCAGACTTGTTATCTGTTACGGAAGACCATGGGAGCGTGTCCCACGGGAAGATTGTATAAGAGTGGCATATAGTCACTTGATTGATTGGGGAATGAAAGCAAGTATGGAGATTATGGTGATATCGTTAATTTGAGAATTTATGCCTGGAGGGCACTCGGATTATTGGGTTGTGGACTGTGGGGGATTACTTCGGTTATGATGGTCGTTCTTGTGTGTTATGGGAAAAAGGAGTTACTATGGACCTAGGAATGATTATTGGCCTAGTTCGGTACGATTAGAATCAGCTTGAGGTTTGTGGATGAATTTAAATATGAATATGGGCTCTATATCAGGCCGAGTGTGTTCATTTCAGCACAACGCTCCTTATGGAGGAGTAGCTGAAAGGGAGATGCGTCGTTAGCTGCGACCAACACTGCCTGCTATGGAACCACCTACATCCATTTAAAGACGTAGCGCCCTCGGCAAAAGGGACGTTAGTGCCATCGGATAGCACTAGTATGTATAACTAAACACCATCTCATTAGAAAGAACAACCATACAAGAACAAAGAAATCACAAGGATTCAACAAAAGCTTTAAACAATCACTACATCAAAATAAATGGAATCACATAGCTTTCACATAATTTCCATAGCTTTAGGTTGGGACATTTCATACTGTTGCACCATCATTCACAATACCACCGCCTTCTTGCACGGAGTCCAATCTCGGCCCGATCGGCTAAGCCATCTCATTTGAGACGTATACCTCAATCACAATTTCATTCTCAGCACAATACCACCATGTGTGTAGCATGGCGTCCGATCGGCTAGGCCGTCTTAACAAGACGTTACCCTTTTCCGTTAATTATCTCACTTCAATTTTTGGTTTCACATGTATTAGTTCATTGGCACTTGGGGCCACAATTACCACATCATACTTGGCACTAGGCCACATTCAATAACTCACGTTTCACATTATTCCCATTTTCAACATTAACCTTGCCATTTAAGATCATAGGCACATACAAAGCAATTCAAGTTATAAGCATAGAGAGGAATTCATCTAGTTCGGCATATAAATCACAATGTAACCTCGACTTGAAATTTAGGCATTTAGCACATAGCTCATGTTCTCCATACATCCTCAATTTTACAAAGAATAGCACATTAAACATATGGAGACGCATCTTCCACATACATTCTCACAACATCAATGCATTTAATATAACAAGTACTACATCAATCAAATTTCGGACTTACAATATTTGCACGGACACCATGGAAGCTCAATTTCTAAGAAGAGGGATTTTTAGCCATACATACCTTAAAGAGCTTTTTCTTAAGTTTCTACAATCCACCAACACCTCTAGAAATAACAATCTATAAGGAGATAGCGGGAATCGATTAATAATTAGGAAGATTACCCATGGTGTAACTCTCTTAGGAATTTCATAAAACACCTAACATGTGAAGTAGTTTTACAAGGTCTAAAAATGGAAATTCCTTCTTCCCTCAACCAATTTTAACATGAACTACCCAAATTAGTTCTTTAATATCACATACTACAACTTAGTCCCACATGCATGGCCTATTCCTAATCCCCACAACATATTTGAACCCTTAACCTCTTACATGAAATCTTGGAAGAAGAACTTACCCGGATGGAGGATAATCAAGTGGTTATCTTCCTTGATTCTTGAAAATTTGAGCAAGATTTGGGTGATTATGAAGCTAGGCTCCTTCTTTCTGTCTCAATATGCTCTCAACTCTCTCTAAAATTAGTAGAAAAATGACCCCAAATGAAGCCCCAAAGCCTATATATTAAAATGGGGCCGGGTTATAAAAATAGGAAAAATAAGCCTCCAAAATCGGGTATGCGGTCGCATAATGGACCGCAAAACAAGAATGTGGGTCGCAAAATGCATCGCGGAACTGGTGCCCAAAACTGGGTTACACTGGTCCAGTTTGCGACCAGATTTGCGGTCGCAGATCAATTATGCGGACCGCATAATGGTTTTGCGATCGCAGAACTAACACAGGATCGCATTTTTCCTGCCTTTGGTAATTTGATCATAACGTTGTGTAGGGATGTCCAAATGACAAACGTTTTGAAGCGTTGGAAACTAGACTCGAAGAACTTTCATATGAGAGGCTGTTCATCACATAAAACCTAATTTATATATAGATATGCTCGTTCAAAGTGTGGACTTGTGCAAACTCATTCGGAGTTTTAGCCCATTATGAAATTTTCCGATTTGACTTAGACTTAGGCCCCTCCTTGGACCCCACATTACTTATTACATGACGTATACACTAATTCACCAATCCAATTCATTTATATCACATTTATAGCACATAAAATATTATAATTAGCCTACATGGAACCTCGAAATCCTAAATTACTTAGCAAAATTTTCCGGGCCGTTACATTATCTCCTGCTTAGGATCATTCATCCTCGAATGAGGGGTAGAGTCCGCCCTAAACACTTAACATAATATATCTCTTTTCTAACCTACCTCAGGTCCCTAAATATTGACTAACTCCCAAATTTTTAAAAAATTTCGGCAGAGTCTCCTTTCTAACTAGGCCTATCCACCTGCCAGAGAACCACCAAAACCATCCTAACAACACATCGTCAACTCGACAAAGCAACACAACGTATATATCCATAACACTAATCTCAGCATTACAAGCGCTACGTTATGATAATGATACCTGAACATGGACTGCACATTTCTAAATCATAACACCTATAAGGTACCTTTCAAATCAAGACCAATTGTTATACAATCAAGCGAAAATATTTTCTTTCCACGACACTTTCGGCCTTCAAGGTGGCCTCTCGACTTACAAGGTTTGCCATAACACATTCACGGAAACAATCCCAGCCTCCAAACTTATCTAACAAGGATGACAGCTGGATATCTCGCATAAGCTAACTAACCATTAATTCACCTTCAATAATTTCCACCGAAATGATACACAAAGGATCTCCAACTACCTTCTTAGACATCGACATGTGAAAACACAAAATATATGGGGAACAACTATGGGGAAACTTCATACTCCTAGTGCGGCCCAATGTGATATACACTTATGCAACCTTCATTATCAACTCACATAACATCTTCAGGGGAAAATATTGGGAATAACCTGTTTACCCTCCTAAATTCTAAATCTCTACGCGAACACCCACACTAAACCTTTGATGACCTTCAACGATTACACTAAGATGTGCTATCCTAAACTGATCATAAAAATTACCTACCGAATATATGTGATCACACAGGGATGCTCCCTCTTTCACATGTTTGAACCTTTGATACCCAATAGATTTAATACAATGAGGAGCAACGGAGTTCAAGATCGGGCGAATTATTCAGGAATCCATTAATGTGCTGAGTAGAGTATTTCACGAGGTTATATGCTGAGAGACACAAAGATTACTACTAACAATACTGACATGGTTAGTCATTGTGACGACATCAATTATTAGACAAATGAGGCATAGGGGTAACTAGTACATTGACAATGAGAATCATTAAGGAGGAATATTCAAGTACGTGACCCAGTCGTCTCCTGGAGTGTAGGGAAAATCAGTTTATCAAGAATGAGAATACTCTGGCACCTTGAATGCGATATGGAATTCAAAATACATGAAGTTGAACTACACTCCTAACGTTAACTGACACAAGGAATCTATGCCACAAGCCCATGAGGATGAAAAGAAGTTGAACACTTATGAGATTATCATATTTCAAACAGCTAAACCCTTCCTGATAACTGATCATATATGAGAGAACTAAAGATATGACAACTTGTCTTCCAAATCAATATGCTCATGATATGTGCACAAATCTGAAGGCATCTAATCTCAACCTTTCACGAGTGAAACCACATAGCTAGGACATTCTACCTGTCACGCCCCAAAACTGAGGGGCGTGACCGACGCTCAACCGAGCAAGCCCGACTGAGCAAGCCTATTAGGTTTAATTCTACCCAAAATTAATTTATGAATAACAAGGAGATGAACTCCATAAATCCTACTTTATGAGCATTACATTAACAATTTTTATCTTTGTCTTTCATTAACAGTTCAACCATACCAACCAAATTATTACAATTAATGGGTACGAAGGAAACATTCTGCCAAATAACAACATATCTAGTTCAAATTTTCAATACCCGACACCACCCATAACCTGTCTACGGAGCCTCTAAATACAACTGAAGAGTAATATGGAAATGCCGGCAACAAGGCTCCGGCTGTACCTCAAAATACAAAGTACATGATAAATAACGGTACAGGACCCCGAGATGAAGAGGGGCTCACCAAGTCAGCTGAAAGGGAGATGCGTCACTAGCTGCGACCAACACTGCCTGCTATGGAACCACCTACATCCATTTAAAGACGTAGCGCCCCCGGCAAAAGGGACGTTAGTGCCATCGAATAGCACTAATATGTATAACTAAACACCATCTCATTATAAAGAACAACCATACAAGAATAATGAAATCATAGGGATCAACAAAGCTTTAAACAATCACCACATCATCAAATACAAATAAGGGATCACATAGCTTTCACACAATTTCCATAACTTTAGTTTGGGGTATTCCATATTGTTGCATCATCATTCACAATACCACCGCTTTCTTGAGTGGAGTCCGATCACGGCCCGATCGGCTAAGCCGTCACATTTGAGATGTATACCTCTCACAATTTCATTCTCGCTTTCCGGTTTCAATATCAGCACAATACCACCATGTGTGTAGCATGGCGTCCGATCTCGGCCCGATCGGCTAGGCCGCCTTACCAAGGCGTTTCCCTTTTCCATCAATCATCTCATTTCAATCTTTATTTCACATATATCAATTCATAGGCACTTAGGGCCATAATTATCACATCATATTTGGCGCTAGGCCACAGTTCACAACTCACATTCCACATCACTTTCACTTTCAACATCAAACTTACAAAATATAATGGGCACATACAAGAGCAATTCAAGTTGTAAGCATAGAGAGAGATTCACATGATTTGGCATAATAATCACGATTTAAACTTGACTTGAAATCTAGGCAATTTAGCATATAGTCCATGTTCTTCACGTATCACCAATTTATCAAGAACAGCATATTGAACATATTGGGACACACTTTTCACATATATTCTTGCAATACTATTTCCTTTGAAATAACAAATACTACGTCAATCAAATTCCGGACTTACAGTCTTACGTGGACACCATGGGAGCTCAATTTCTAAGAAGAGTGGTTTTTAGCCATACATACCTTGTTTAAGCTTTCCTTAAGTTACTACGACATTCCGGAAATTCTAGCAACCCCAATCTACTTTGAGACATAACAAAATTGAACACAAATTAGGAAGGTATTCATGGTTTCAGCTCATTTTAGCATTTATCAAATACTAGATGAGCATCTTGATTTCAAAGCTCTTTTACAAGGTTTCCTTCATTCCCCAACCCAATCTTTACTTATTTATATTCAACAATCTTCCCACAAACCTAATTTGTAAATGCATGTATACATAATACTATTACACCCAAGAATCATATCCCAATAATCCCATCTTATACCCAAAACTCGAAATTAAAGTCTAGTGTATAGAACCTTACCTCTTAGATGAAGATCTTGTGATTGGTTTCCTTGATTCTTGAAGATTGAATGGTTAGAATGTTAGGATCCCTCCTTCTCTCTCTAAAAGTCTCTTAACTCTCTCTAAAATCATCAGAATATCGCCCCAAATGAAACCCCAAAGCCTATATATTAAAATGGGGTCGGATAATGAAAATAGGAAGATTAACCCTCCGAATTCGGGTCTGCGGTCGCATAATGGACCGCAGAATGGGTATGCTGGCCGCAGACGCGTTGCATTACCAAGTGCCCAGAACAGGGCTGCACTGGTCCAGTTTGTGACCAGATTTGCGATCGCATACCAATTATGCGGACCGCATAATGGTTTTGCGATCGCAGAATTGACACAGGATCGCATTTTTCCAGCCTTAATAATTTGATCATAACTTTGTGTAGGAATGTCCAAATGACGAACGATTTGAAGCGTTGGAAACTAGACTCGAAGACCTTTCATCTGATAAGAGTTCATCACATAAAACTTTATACATATTTAGATATGCTCGTCCAAAGTAGGGACTTGTGCGAACTCATTTGGAATTTTAGCCTATTAAGAAATTTTCTAACGTGACTTAGACTTAGGCCTCCCATTAGACCCCACATCACTTATTATATGATTTATACACTTATTTACCAAATCCAATTTATTCCCATCATGTTAATAGCACATAAAACATTATAATTAGCCTACATGGCACCACGAAATCCTAATTTACTTAGCGAAATTTTTCGGGGCCTTACATTCTCCCCCGCTTAGGATCATTCGTCCTCAAATGAGAGGTAGAGCCTGCCCCAAACACCTAACATAACATATCTCTTTTCTAACCTACCTCAAGTCCCTAAATTATTACTAACTCCCAAATTGTTTACAGAAATTTTGGCAGAGTCTCCTTTGTAACTAGGACTATCCACCTACCAGAGAACCACCAAAACCATCCTAAAAACACATCCACAACTTGACAAAGCACCACAATGTATTCAATAACACGAACCTTACCATTACAAGCTCCACATTATCATAATGATACCGGAACATGGACATTTTAAATCATAACACCTATAAGGTACCTTTCAAATCGAAACTAATTGTTACACAATCAAGCGAATTTTTTTTTCTTTCCACGACACTTTCGGCCTTCAAGGTATCCTCCCCGACTTACAGGCTTTACCACAACACATTCACGAGAAAAATCCCAACCTCCAAACTTATCTAACAAGGATGACAACTAGATACCTCGCATAAGCTAACTATCCATTAACTTTACCTTCAATAGTTTCCACCGGGATGATACACAAAGGGTCTCCAACTACTTTCTTAGACATAGACATGTGAAAACACAAAATATATGGGTAATAGCTATGGGGAAACTTCATACTTCTAGTGCGGCCTAATGTAACATACACTTATACAACCTTCATTATCAACTCACATAACATCTTCATGGGAAAATATTGGGAACAACCTGTTCGCCCTCCTAAATTCTGAATCTCTACGCGAACACCCATACTAAACTTTTGATGACCTTCAACGATTACGCTAAGATGTGCTATCCTGAACTGACCATAAAAACTACCTATCGAATATATGTGATCACACGGGGATGCTCCCTCTTTGACATGTTTGAACTTTCAATACCCAATAGATTTAATTCAATGAGGAGCAACAGAGTTCAAGATCCGGCTGGAATTATTCAGGAACCCATTAATGTGCTGAGTAGAGTATTTCACAAGGTTATATGCTAAGAGACACAAAGATTACTACTAACAATACTGACATGGTTAATCATTGTGACGACATCAATTATTAGACAATTAAGGCATAGGGGTAACTCGTACATTGGCAATAGGAACCATTAAGGAGGAATATTCAAGTACGTGACCCAGTCGCCTCCTGGAGTGTAGGGTAAGTTAG